>NW_020897689.1:29430205-29689365 GCF_003984885.1 Neopelma chrysocephalum
AAATCGATCAACGCCAACGTTGTGCAAGTAAATAAAGAAGGGGGAGACACTTCCACTCTGAGTGTTTAGAGAAACTGAATTAGACTGCCCCTGCATAGACAAGGGCTATTTCCCCAGTGTGTGCTTGACCAAGGTTCGTCCGGACTGCCTTTCGTACTTTCAAGGAATGTGGGATGATTCATCTGTCAATGTTGATACACTGAGTTGAAAACACAAAGTGCTACATAAGTGCTAAAAGTTCATCAGCACGCTTTCTCTTCATGCCAGAATACGAAAATAAATGTTGAGCAGACCTCAGGAAAATAGTAAAGACGAGCTTGTAATGCCAAGAGAAGTTTGGTGATTATGATCTATATTTCCTAATGCCATAGAGCAATAGCAATACAAGTCTGGTAGGAGGAGAGGGCTTGACGTCTGTCTGTCCCTTTTCTGTCGTTGTTTTCAGGTACTTGCTCAATGATCATAGCATTGCAGATCTGTGTTCTTCAAATAATACAAAGAGAAAATTAAAGGATCACTTTTTCACAGTCATCCTCTGCATGCCCACACAGGACAGCCTGTGACGGACAGGGAGACTCAAGTGTTGTTTTGGGGATCAGGCACATACAGGCACATGGTGTGTATGGGGGAGTGGAGCGATCCGTGTCTCCTCGACCATGAGCAAAACTTCTGTTAGCATGCAGGCATGCTGATCACACAAGAATCAGCTGCCTAAGTGGATGCAAAAGTGGAAGGCTATGTTACAAGACTAGTTGCACAAGCAATTCAACTGAATCAGAATCAGTAGGCAAGTTTATCTCAGTACATCAGCAGTTTTAAAATCTTTGTCATTCCCCTCTGTCCCTCTTGCCTTGATATTTCAATGCATCCGAGAAAGAGATACCTTTGGCTGTTCCTACGGCAACACACAGCTATTTGGTTGTAGGAGACATCCAGGAAGTGGCAGTTCACCAACATTATGTCATGTGAGGATGACTGATTTTTATGTTTGCAGCTTACACTCAGTTTTCAGACACAATGTGCTCGTCACTGGGAGCGCTAAGGCTGCCCTCTCCCCACTAATGGAACCTGCTGTGGCTGGGGCCAGCCCCACCAGGCTGCCAGGGCACTCACCAGTGGCAGGCTTGCCACTGTAGCAGAACACAGCTCGGAAACTGGTCTGTCCCATGTGCAGAAAAATATTGTTTTTAAAAGGTCTTAATATGTGTCTCAGTTTGCATCCCTTTCAAGTCCATGGGAAGACAAAGGGATGTAAAGCACCAGTAGTGCAATTTCAGTAACATGAATAAAGTTGTTCCTGCTTCTTCCAAGGCTAAATTTGGCCCTTGATGCAGGGTGGTGGTTATGGTGGATGCTGAGAGCTACGCTGTGGAGATGGAAGTGGGAAGGACTGCTTTCCAGACAAATGCTGCAGTTTGCTTACTATTTCATCTGCTACTTTTTTTCAGAGAGTTTCAAAGTTGCTTGGGTTACTGGTAAAAACAAGAATTTCCTCATTTTAGAGAACTGCAGTATGCAGCAAAAAGAGATAGTTATTGATAATCATGTAAAGACCAGCAAGGGCTACAAATTCTTGGTGGTAAAGCTGCATAAGTTTACACCAATTTCCCTCTTGTCACCACTGGACTTCTACCAAAACCTGAGGTAACCATTTTAAATCAATATTGAGTACAACTCTGCTATAAAGTGAGCACGGTATGAACATTTATTACATGCCTGCTGATGAGTGAATCTCTGAGGAATCCCTCTAAATAAGTGTTGAAAGAGGTGAATTCATTTTGGATGACTCTTTGGATGCCCATGTGGCAGAACTAACTCGTAAATCGCACAACAGAGAGTATTTTTGCAACGCTTCCAATGCTTTCTTGCTACAACTGTTTGGGAACTCCACCACTGGTTCTCCTATCACATTTGGATAGGAATGCTATTAGAATGGTTAAAACTGTGAAACACAATAATAGTCAAAATCATATTAACTTTTTTCAGTCCTGAAAAAAAGCTCAATTTGTAATGAAATTATGAGCAGGGTTCGGTAAATAGGACTCTTTCTTTCTCAATTCTCGACCAGTTTCTAACATAAACCACACCAACTTGTTACAGTGAAGTAAGACACTAAAAGGGAACTATAGAATATGCAAGGTTTGTTAAGAACTAGTAGACCTTCCTCTTAGGAAGGAGAAACAATCAAAATGGAGAAGGTTAAAAGATTTACTGTGAATTTTCCAGCACTCCTTGGATTACCTAATCAACCGTTCTGCTATACTGTCATGAAATCTGGTAACTGCTCACCAACCATAGTTATAGGCATCAATCTTTTTTGGACACCAGATATACATTATCAGGTAGTTAATTAGAAAAAAAAAAAAGAAGACTTGCATGGACTCTGATGGTTAGTTAATAGCAAATGGCCTGTTTATTGTCTAGTACAGAAAGATTTCCTAGCATGATATTGAAAAACCCACTTCGTATGGTGCACAAAATCCTTGAACAAAATATCTTCTGCAGAATCATACAATTAAGGAGAGAACTTAGAATCATGGAATAGCTCAGGTTGAAAGGGTGCTTAAAAGATTATCTTGTCCAACCTTTCATGGGAAAAGGAGCCCAGATAAGCCCACCTGCCCTGGGCCACCTCATAGTTAAGACAGAGATTATAAGAGCAAGGATGATTATTATCTTTTGTTGACGGGAGTGTGAACTTGCATTTCTAAGCTGTTTATAGAATCATCCACTTCCTTTGCAAAAAATTTTTTTAAAAATATAATTAAGCTGAAGCTGAAGTTCTGAGAAAGCATATAGGCTAAATTAAGTAGAATTAAGTCTCCTAATATGTGGTACATTATAGAACTAATGTGAAACTCAGCTGCAAAATTTCTGTGAGAATATAGTCAATTAGCTAACATCTCTTCCTCTGCAAGAGGGAAATAGTGGCTCTCCAGATTAATCTGGTCGTTGTAACCAACATGCTGGCTAGTCTGGCATGGTTTGAAGCATGCTCTGCAGCTACAAAGTGTGGTTTTGTTGATAGAGGATGATGGAAACAGAAGAAGGGCAGTGTGGTGTCTTTACATGGCAATTATCCAAGGGTCTGGACTCTGCCCTGGCAGTGGGTACTGCAGTACCATGGTGGTAAGTGGCTAAGAAAAAAACAGGCAGAAGGCATGAAAGATGCTGCAGCCAAAGAGCAGCTCAATATAGGATACATAAATGAACTTTAAATACTCCAACTTTTCAAACACTGGCTTACGACCAAGTTAAAAGGCAACCCCAAAAACCTCAGAATTTCATGCAAGGTTAACGATATTCTGCCCCTCAGAGTTGAGTCACCTTTGAGACAGGTGCCAAAGACAGGTGTCTGCAGCAAGGATTAACAGTGGCTGCAGCTCAGGTGAAACATGTTGCCCAGCTGCTGGTTCCAGTGGAAAGCAGCAGGAGAGCAGGAGATCAGTGCCTCACCCTGCAGAAACAAGATACTTCCAACAAGGTAATCAATCAACTACATCTTGATATTTTGGCAATATCTGCTCTCCTGATGGGATTTCATTAGTACATTTAATCCCTAATTTACTAAAAAATATTACAGTTGGATGTCCCACCCTGATCTGACAACTCCAGGAATATTTGTCAGACTGTGCTTAAGCATGTATAAACCTGGTTGAACAGAGTATTTGGGCTACAAAATATGAATCTATATCAAAACTTTCATGGAAGTCAAAATGGAGGATTTTCGACTGGAGTCATCTCAGATTAATCTGAAAACAAACTGAATAGTGTATATCTACCATCTGTAGCAAATATCAATGTAATACTCTCTTCAAAAATAAAACAGTCATTTAAGCAAGCTTATTACTAGTTACCATAAAATCTATTTGAAAAGTCTTTCTTAAAGAAATTTATAGACATCTTTCAGATGAAAATTTCCTCTTGAAAAAAAACCTTACGTTAGACTTCCCAGCTCAGATTACAATAAAGCAATCAGTTGTGTAATTAATTCCAAAGTCTCGTTCACTTAAGAAGATGTGAAATAACATAACACTGCGAAATGGATGACACTACCCGGACTCCTAGGTTTGCCTCACTTTGTAAGGGTGATGCCTTCCCATAGACAAAACCATTTGTATTTAAATTATTTTGAACATTACTTGCCTGAAAACTACAAGCAATACAAGACAGACCTAAACTCTAAGAAAGCACATAGCTTTTAATTTATATTGGATTGCTGGATCTTTAAATGAATATGCTTATAAGCACAGTTTTGGACAGGAATAACTTTACTGACTCAGGATAAACCTCATACCACTGCATTGATCCTATTTCTTCATGTTGGCAAGGTCTTATCATTTGCCCAATTACATCCATTTGCCAAAATAAACAATATCAGGAAGAAAGGAGGCAGCAATATGAAAAATGGCAAACATATTATTGTGTATTTTTTCAGGCTGTGACACTGTGTACACAATTTCTAAAGTAATTTTAGCTCATTGACTTGTTTTTATTAACTTAGGTGAAAAGAATTTTATGGCAGAAATATGGTATTTTTGTAATTTTGCTTTAAGTGGATACTTCTTGTTATTGTTTTCCCATCTTCATAATTCACCAGATTTGCAATATGGTAGCACGCCAACACAGAATATACCTATTATAAATTAAGTTAACTGAGTGTGGACATTTTAGTTGACAGAGATCAGCTGGTAATTAACCAGTGTTAATACACGCAACCAGGTAAATCCTACAAGCTCTGCCGCCAGCATAACTACCCCTGGCACACCAGCTATACTTCAGACTTTTCAGTACCCTATACATTTCCAATCTGCAGAGTGCTCACTCGATGGCATTTCAATGTGTCTTTCTGTTTATGTCATTTCTATCTGCATATGACAGAACCAGAAAGCCACAGCAGGAGATCTGAAATTTTGTAGGACATGGATGCTTTCGTGTTTATTTACTAATATTGCTATTAGTATGGTATTTGCTACACTATGGCAAACACTTAGGGCTTTGTTATCACAATATCCTAAATTAGGGGGGGAAGTACTTTGTTTGTACAATCCCATAAGGTTTCAGGGCAAAATATGTAAATTCACCATATTTCAGTTTATTCCTTTGAAGGAAACTGCTTTCTTTTGGTGACACTGTTCAGTCACTTCTTACAATCACAAGTGCTGAATTTTGAGTTGAAGTTGTTGAAAGGAAGGAGTAGCACAAGGATGATGCAAATCTTAGCTGAATTATACTGTTAACTTGAGAATTTTCCCGCTCGTTCAGGTATAGTTTAACTTCATTTAGTCTGAAATCAATCGATACACTGACAAGCTAAATGCATTACTATTCAGAGAAAACACATTTTTTATTGATCAGAAACCACTTGTACATTTCTTGTCAACTTCAGAACTCAAACCCAGAAAGGAGCTTTTTAAAACACCAGAGTTACATTCTGCGAAGGGAAATAATATCCACCAGCAGTCCAACAGGAGTAGTTTTCACATCTGCCCTTGCAACTGAGGAGAACTTATCCTGGGGATCAAGCTTTCAAAATTTTAGAGAGAAATAAAAGTCCTTCTTTTGTATGGAGTCATAGAATCATTTAGGATGGAAAAGACCTCTGAGTCCTCTAAGTCCAACCATTAAGCCATCACTAAATCATGTCCCTAAGTGCCATGTCTACAGATCTTGTAAATATCTCCAGGGATGATGATTCAACCACTTTCCTGAGCAGCCTCTTTGAATGTCTGATGACCATTTTGGTGCAGAAATTTTTCCTAATATCCAATCTAAACTTACCCTGGTGCAACTTGAAGCCATTTCCTCTTGTCCTGCCACTCATTACTCGGGAGAAGAGACCAATACACACCTTACTACAACCTGCTTTCAGGTATTGTAAAGAGCGATAAGGTCTCCCCTCAGCCTTGTCTTCTTCAGGCTTCTCCCTGAGTCTTCTCCTCTTCAGAACAACTCTAGTTCTCTCAGCTACTCCTCATAAGACCTGTGATCCAGACCCTTCATCAGCTTCATTGCCCTTCCCTGGACATGCTCCATCATGTCAATGTCCTTCTTGTAGCAAGACTTTGGGGAATCAAATTCTTTTCTCGGCATATTATTTACCCATGAAAGCCACCTACTAGTATTAATGGGAACTCTGCATATTTAGCACAGCTTCAAACCAAGATGGTACATAAAATAGCAATGTATTGATTTTCTTCTAGGATGAAAAATGCTAAAATATTTTTTCTGCACCATTCCAATATATATGTCTCTTGTTTTTACTCCTCTACCCTCTTCTTATATATAGGTCCAGCTCCAACCATTAAAAATCATTAGTGGCTTTTTCTCACACTAAGAGTTGCACTTCCCATCACTGAAAATACCTGTCTTGATGCTCTTCAAAGGCATCTCCCTGAAAGTAGATCGAAGTAAATCCACAACAGAAAGAACTGTCAATAAAGAAACATGGAAGTCTGCACCTTCTGATGCCACTGGTGTTTTCTATGCTCAAACATGATTTCTTACGTAATTTAGAATATTGGTCCCTCATATGATATCCTGTGTAAAAGGCAAAGTACTCAACAGTACCATTTCAAGAGAAAGTCTGCAATAATTTCTGCTTAAAAAAGCTCTGTACATACTCTGAAGTCCAATACTGGGCCTTTTTTTAACCCAGACTCTGAAGGTCCTTTTCCATTCTACACTGAGGCAGGGGCAACTTCCTTGCAATCAGATTTTTTAATTTCAAAAATTAATGACTAAGTTAAAGTGGCATATTGTTAATGAAATGTTATCATAAAATGAAAAGTCATACTATTTAAAAAAATAAAATTACTAAATGCAGACAATAACCTTGAGACTAAATTATTTGAAACTTGAAGTAAATAAAAATATAGGAATTTAAAATTAATAAGTAAAAATACTAGAAAGGAAAAAGGGACTTCAGGAATTATGCATATGAAGAGAATTCCACATATTCTAGCAAAACGGTATGAAGCACATATTTCCCTTCCTTGAGAAACTATTATTGCTGTCTGGTGCTAAAAATTGTGATTTGATATCCTCACAGCCAAATTGATGAGATGTTTAAAGCCATTCCCCCTTTTCTTTTCTTAATACAGGAGAAAGTAATATAAAGAGTTTAGAGAAGTTGTGAGCATTTCAGCTCCTTGGCACTAGAAATCATCCATTCTCCTACATTGACCTCTAGGTGGCACAAAAGAACCTAAACTAAGCAAGTCTTTTCTGATTTTTCAGGCAACGGTATGCCCTCTCTATTAGCCTCATCAAGTCACCAATTATGACATCACAAAGCACACATCTATAACCTGTACTAAATAAAATGTCAAATAAGTACTAAAGTAACAGCTACTGCAACTAGACAGCTCTATTTTATGGCTTTTAGTTGTGCATTGAGATATAAACCATTAATTGATTCTCCACAGCACATCTAATTTCCTTTCACCTTCAACTTTTAATACTTAAAAGGAACAATACGTTTACTAGAAATAAAGTTAAGGTTTACATCTAGTTTAATGTAAGGATTGCTACAACATTAAAAATACGTACAAAAAACCCCAATTTTCCTGATCCAGCAGGAAAAAAAATAGTAATGAGAAAAACGCATCCTTTACTTCATCTTTTTTTAATTCTAGTATGTGAAAAATAGAAGGGTCGTTGAAATCACAGCAAATCAATATTTACTGCAGCAGTACCTAGAAATGCTGCTCTTTTACTTAACTGATGTAGCTGTTGCTATGAAGATAAGACCAGTATGTCCTGTGTGACCAGGGAGAATTTTTACATTAACAGTCTAATATTATGCACAGCACATGAAGTATCTCAACAACCCTTATGCCTTGAGGCTAAGGGCTTGTATGCCCTTAAGCATACAAGAATGACACCACAAAAGCATAGTTAAGACACTATAACATTACACCTCAGAGCATTTATTTTCTTCTACCAAAAAAAAAATAAAATATGCTGCTGTCTATTTCCTTCATCTCCTCTCTTAGCCAAATCATTCACACTCAAATCTCAGGAACACTTTGACCAAAACCAAAATCACCTTTGCCTCCTAACCTGCTCCAGCTCTCTGCATGCAATTGCCCAGGCTGGACTTTCACCACTCTGTCATTCAAAACCATTCCATCTGAAATGCTTTGCCTTCCAAGACTGAACGTGAAGCTATGTGTAAAATTTGTCAAATCATTATGTGGAAGATCATTTGCACCAACATGTGATAACGGGGCACTGCATCATGTGCCCACAATTAAACAGGAAAGGAATTTCTCTCACCTGGCATAGAAATCTTTCGGTGGAACAACCTCCTGAAAGAACTGTAGCTGGTACAGGTAAAGTCCAATCAAGTGTCCTGCACTGAATATAGCCATTAATACACACAGACAGCTGAATATCAGCGGATCAAATGCTTGGCAACAGGACCACCATGTGCACAGACCCAAAAATACAAAGAAATACACAGCTGAGGTCAAAGATGGCACCATCATACCTGTAAAAATAAAAACATGGAGGGTTGGAAAAGTGTGGGAAATATCAGCATTTGTTACACCTTAAGTTTGAAATGAAGTGTATTAAAAAATTTAACCCAATTAGGTTTATGCTAATTATTACAATTAGCTCTAAAGACTGCTATTAACTTTGAGAATAGAAGAGTAGGATTTTCTTTTTTGTTTTGTTTAATTCACTTTTACCATATCTTAGAACACAACCACTCTCCAGGCTTTCCTCTGAGAATCTTCTCTATGTAAAGATGTTTCGTAAAGCATGGAGAAAAACAGAAAGGTGGCTGCAAGGCCAGCCAGCACAGCCTGAGACCACAAGTGTATGAATTTTAAGATACTAAAATGTCATGATGAACGAACAGTGCAAAGCCTTCTCATACAAATCTTGAGATAACTTATTAAAACAAAAAAAACCTTGATTCATATACTGAAAGTAAGAGATTTAGATAAAATCCACAGAATAATCAGTAAATGTTTGATTTTTTTCATTGTTAACTCCTAGAAACTTGTTATTTACATATGACAAAGACTCTGCTGTCTCACACATGTATGTTGTTTTTGCTTCTGCTTAGCTGAGTATTGCACTTGTGAAAATGTTTAACTGGTGAAGGAGACCTGATGCTCTGAGGGTAGCCCACAAAAGTAAGTTAGGAAGCAGGAAAGACATACATGTCTAAGAGGAGCAACTATGAGAAAATGACAAGAGATTGCAGACAGCACAGCAGCCCAGTGGACTCTTAAAGAAATGATAACAAAGCTAGCAGGGGGGCCTGCCTTAACTTATTTTTAAGCTTTTTACTAGTACACATCTAGGAGCCCCCTTCCTCTGGACAGACCTGCAGGCTCCTCGTGCCTCATAGCTCCAATGTGCCTGCTGGCCCTGCAGCTGAGCCTTCCAACTGAGCCAGCCACTCCAGCAGGAGGATTTGCCCCTTGCCAGGTGCTGGATTGACATGTCTTTTGGGGGCAGTGCTCCAAGGGTCGGTCCCTGGTTGAGCTGAGTCCAGACACTGTAAGGACTTGTATCCACAGTCATTTTCCTGAGCTCCACCATCACATCTTTCACATCATACTTGAGACCAAGTCTTTAACCTATCGTGCTCTAAACCCAGCAATTTCTGCCTCGAGCCTGAAACTATTTCCTTCCTTCTTTCAAAGAGACACTTTGTCTTTATTTAAGCACTTTTGGAGAAGGAGAATCCACTATATCCTAAACCAAATTTTTATTACGGTCAATTACTCTGGCTGTGAAAAATTCAAAATTTATTTCTGGTCTGAAATTGTCTAGGTTTACCACCTAAGTGTTGGCTCCTATTATCACTGCTACTAGATGAGGTATCTTAAAAAAATGGTATCGCTTTGTCAGTACTTTCAGGCTGCAGTTAAATCACCCTTCATCTTTTTGGCATGGTAAGTAAGGAAGTATTTAACTTATTAAGCACACGATCTCTCTCTGGAAAACAGGCTTCTCAGACCTCAAGTCCTTTTTGTAACTCTACTCTGAACAACCTCCCGGTTCTTGGCTTGCATTGGAGCTCCACAGGCAAGCTGCCCATCAACATTCAGAAGAAATTGCTCCCTGTCACTGCTGCATGATCCTTCTATTTCACCCTCCATGCATGATGTTCACCCATGCAGAGTGGCATCAGGTTTTCCGGTTTGTTTGGTTTTTTGGGTTTTTTTTAATCACACCTCTCTTCCCTCATGTCAGGCATCATGGTGATCCACTTTTTTTTTTCCCTTTTTAGATTTCTTTCTTTGCATTTGGCGACGTGTAAGGCTGTTAGATAATCTTACCTTAAAGAAAGAGTCTGCCTTACTAAAGGGGCCTCACCTGACCAGTCCCTGTCATTCAGTATCAAACGTTTTTTGTACTCTTGTTTTATACTTCATATACTGGTATACTTATTCATTTAGTATACAGTTATACTTTATATGTAAACACTCCATTCAAACACGTGAGCCAGCACATGAAAGCTAATTTACAACTCCGTGATCCAATTTTTTGAATTCAGTAATTACAACCTACAGTGATTTGTACACTTCCATTCTGGCTGTAGCTGATTATGTGGTACTAAGTCAAAAGTGTTATAAAAATGTTGGCTATATCATATCAAAACAACTACTTTTACTGACTCCATTGAAAACCAACAGGAAGTCTGCTTATTAGTCTTTTTACACACTACATGGTCAACTGAATACTCTTTGCTAGTTTTTCTTAATGAATACAGTTGCTTTTTACACTTGGAAGTAATGGAACCAAATCTATAAATTCACTTTAAAAAAAAATAATATATGTGTATATTTACAACATACAGTCACTAATAATATGCCCCCATTTACCATTTGAATACAACAGCAACTGTGAAAGTCATAAACAGAATAATAGGGCCACACAGTATCAGTACAAAAAATTTAAGCAACTCAGCATATTCTGATACCTGCCAAAAATTCAATTTAAATAAAATCAGCAGCAATTTCTTTTCCCTTAAAAAGTTCCATTGTTACTCCCACAGGTACCAAAGTGCTGAAACTCATTTGTTAAATGCATAATCTAATGGGCTCCTGAGGAAATTTTTCAAATGCACCAACCTGCTGAACCAAGTAAAATTGTAACAACAACTTTTCCAGTGGTGATTATCATGTTGCCAATAAACTCCCTCAGTCTGGATGCTAGGGAAGCGATTCTACGCAGCAGTTTTAATTTCATGGTTTCCTCAAATTCTGCTTCTCCACAGTCTTCATCATCCAGATCTTCTTCATACATCAAAGCGTCATCTGGCTCTAATTTTTCTCTTGCAGCCTAAAGCAGAAGGAAGGAAAGAAAAATAGAATGCAAAAAACAGAGAGAGGGAGACATAAAGGAATTTGAAATTAAAAACCACGCATATATTATTTAACAATGAAGTCCTATAACCCTTGACTATCCCAAGCAGTGAGAGCTAAGAAAGATGCACTAAAGCCAGAGTTGTGCATTGATGGCTCCCGCTTCAGATCTGCATTGTTTCTGAGAAAGGCTGCAGTCCTCCCACATGTGCACAACAGTCTGCTTTTTCATTTTTACATGAACTTTGGTTAGTTCAGCATTCTTAGCAAGATAAGGATATTGTTATCCACTATCTTTTAAATGCCTCTTTGCCTCAGTGGCTTCAGTTATAAGCTCCAGTAAGCACAAGTCCCTTCGTGGTTGACGTTGCTCAATAAATCTCACTTTTCAAACCCTTTTGCATTAACCCTTTCTCAAACTTTAAATGCAAAACCTAGAATGGGGCAAGTAGGAGTGATCTAGGACAGGGCAACAAGGCCTAAAATAAATGGACAGATAGCTCATTGCTGACTGAAGTTTGAGAAAGCAAAAATACACTAAGCAGAGAACTGAGGAGACAGTGAGAAATGGTGAGTTCACTGACAGTGAAAGAAAAGGTGAAAAAGTGAGCAAGAGAGCTAGTGAAAGCTTGAGTGATCTACAACAATTTAGCAGAAAATAAGACCAGTGGCTTAGAACTGCACAGTGGAAAAGAGAAAATAAGGAAAGGCCCGTCATACTTAAGCAGTTTGTTAGGATTTGGCAGAGGTTTTCACCATCAAGTCTCCATCGTATCTTGGCGACCAGAAGACATATACAGCTATTGAGTGATGTAGACTAAATCATCAACCCACAGTGAGAATCTGAAGGATTAGCAAGAGGCCTCCACAAAGACACAACTTATGGAAAAATTAGTCATTCACAGAGATGTAGGGGCATATTAAAAAAAAGAAAAAAAATAATAGTTTTGAGCCAGGTTCTCACTTGGTGTAATACAGAATAACTTTGGCACTAATTTAAACTTGAGTTAGCTAACGTTAGTTCTGGCCAAGCCGTATCTCTCTCTGTGAAAGTAAGAAAGACAAACTATTGGTATTTTTCATCAGAATAGCAGTTTTATATTTATTGGTGACCTTTGGCAGAAAAAATTCCACACTGACAGATAAGATTGCAGCAGGAACACATGAACTCTCAGCCGACTTAACCAAATTCTTCTGTACCATTACATTATGTGGATTCCCAAAGGAACAAAATTCCCTATAGACTATTTCATTTCACCTTTAAGCTTGTTGCCAGCTATCTTCTCTTACTTTAGAGCTTTCACATTGTTGTGAATGCCCAGGGAAGAAAAAAACAAGCCTGCTTATTCTCAAGAGTCTCTATTTTACAGACAATGAAACATGTATTAAATACAGCAGAGGGCTGATCTGGGAAATCTACCTTTCTCTTTGGCTTATCACTATTTCACTAGCTATATTCATTTTAAATGGAGTACAGTAGAATTTTAATTGCTTTCTTATTGTCACCATTCACTTATACAGCTCTCAACATAGGAATTATTAGATCCTTATGCAAAACAATAGAGGGACGGCAGCCCAAACATGCAGTCCCCACATTTCGAGCCATGCAGCATGAAGAGATTTTCTGTCCATTCATCACTGCTGCTCATATCTAAAGGATAGGAAATATTAAATATTCAGAAACAATGCTGACAGGGGGCTGAGCAATACATTCTGCCTTCACTTTCACCTCTTCAGCTGTTTCAGTGAGAAAGTTAAATAATAGGCAAAAGGTATGATAATTTCTGATTGTGTCGTAATTACTAGATTAACCTGCTCCTCATTCAGTCCTTTTGGGCCCAATCTGGCTCCTCCTGGACTGGGTCTAATGCTCTGTGCCTTGAGCTTAATGTGACCAGTGACCAGTGAAACCTTCTGGTGGACATTTAAAGGTTATGAAACAGTATGCTTACTATACAAGGGTCTAGGTGATGGAGACCCTTATTTCTTCAGCTAGTGCCTTCAGGTTGCTGAAGACAATATGCACTAAAACATAGACTTACTTAAAAAAATGTATAGGAATAATTTCAAAATAAATAAGTTATTTCATGGGAGGTTGTCAGAATTCACCTCTCTTTGACTACTGTGAATCCATGTTAAACATGAAGACGATTCATATATTTATAGAGCTTAAGATTGCTGATATAACACAATTATACATAGGCAGGAACAGGAAATAAAAGTCTGAAGAGTCACAAAAGAAAACAATAAAATATTTTCCAAACAGAAGCCAAAAATATTTTTGTGGGAAAATTAAATATTTTTAAGTATAAATTGGAGGAAAACACAAATCACCTTCAAATAGCAAAATAAAAAGGAGGACACAGAAGCAAGGAAACCATATAAAAACATCCCAGTGAAAGGTGGGACTTGATATCCTTTTCTGTCTCTTACCCCCACCTGCCTTCCAAACCTCAGGTGCCAAATGCCCAAATTCACATCTTGATCTCCTCAAAATTGATCTTTGGATTTTCTATCCTAATTAGGACCATATTATTTTCACTTTACCAGGCTAATCACTCTTGCTTCATTGATCTGAAGAATCTTTAGGCTACATTTTGCCTTAAGAGTTCAGTATTAATAATCTAATTCTGACATGTATGACACAGCACTAGGGAAGAGAATATTTCACTGGACCAGGATATAACTGAAGCTGAGAAGGAGATGATGGTCCAAACTTTCCATGGACTGAGGCTTATTCAAGCACAGCTGAAAGCTTGCAGGTTGATGAGTTACCAAACAAGTTAACTTTTTTGGTTTTCCACTTTTATTTATATATGAAAATATTAATTCCAAGTTCAAGAAGGAAGTAAGAACATCACAAACATTCACAGGAAAGGCAGAAAAACCTAATTCTGGTGTTACTGAGGTCATCAGATGTAGGAAAGAAAACTTCAGCATTCAGAACCCCAGCAAATACCAAACTGATTTCCCAAGTTTTCCTCCTAAAACTGCAAAAGTCTGTCTGGAGTTGGAGTTCTTCAGCTGCTCTCCTCAGTTTAAGACAAGCTAGCAAATGGGGTTATCAACAACAACCATAATACTCCACATAGCTTTTTCAGAACAGATGCATGTTGTTTTGCAACTTTTCAGCACACCTGGAATTATCAATGATAGGCTGTGCAAGGATTGCCTGGTTTCAGAGACCCAGGCTTTGCACCAGCATACCACGTGTAAGAGGTGGGTTAAATTCCTCATCTCTCTTCCCTGTCTGCAAGTTCTTTTAAGGATAATACCATAGTTCTTAGCCTTATTCTGTCTGTGTCATTCATAACCCAGTTAATGATTATTTCAGCAAAAAGACTATGACAGTTAAAGAACTACAGATTTGACTTTTTTTTTGTATATAAAAGATTGGTTTGTAAGTCAGTATCCAAGATGAAAGGCCATGTTCCTTTCCTGAAGAAGCTGAAAGGCCATGTTCCAGCATATGTCAAAAAAACAAACTTTGGATTCCCCCACTCTCATATTCACCACTCTCTAGCTGGATTATCTGGGCCGGCTTTCCAGTTTCTCACATTGAGCACTTCAAGTTGCTGAAGGCAGGCAAACAGTTAACAGTTTTTACATCCAACATGGTGATAATGTGCTTGTTGTTTTAACACTTTCAAAGGATTAAATAGCCATACAAGTAGGTGCTCATCACAGAACACCATTACTCCAGTCAGACTGTTTTGCAAAGCTCTTTTTAACTATGTGGATTAGTCTAAAGCTACAAAACCATGTTACATAGGCTACAGTTAGAAAAATACTTTTACTTCCATAATAAATTACCTATTATGCAATTACAGGATCCCTGTGGATGCTGATTAAATCAAATAAATTTCTCCATTCAAGGAGTATAGAGCATTTGTGAAGCCGTAAACATGTGTTTCCATGACCTTTGCTCTGCAGAGCAGGGTCTCAGGGCTTACTATAAACAAACTAAACGCAGTTTAGGTTTTTTAGCAATCGTGGAAGTCCCGGGAGTATTTATTGTACAACACTTTTTTAAACTGCCAAACTGAGATAGAGAACAGGCAAGAAAACAGTACAGCTCCTGTGGCAGCTATGGCAGCTAGTATTGTGGCCAGGGCCAGAATGTCCATTAGTTACTTTGGGGGCTGCTTTTTCAACATCCAACTTTTAAATGTTTCATCTGGTACAGTATAAACACTACTGCACAGAGATATCCTTTAGTCCCAGAGCTGTATTTACTAACAGGAAGCCTTAATTCTAACTTAAAACTCATTCTTGCTTCAGTACACTCCTTGCTTCATACCTACGGTTAATGGTATTGTGTCTGAAAACACAAATTTGCTCCTTTATTGACTTTTCAATTCTAGAGGACACACAAATTAAACCCTTCAAAAACTCAAATAATGACAGCAGCACAATTTAACTAACTGGAATTATTACAACTAAGGATATGCAAGCCTCAGAATGGACACAACTCCTATCCCTGTGAATACATTGCATTAATTATCGAGACCTCTCAAGCATGCACTACTAAGCTCACAAGAGTAAGTTCTCATGTGAGTTCAGGCGCTCATTCCTTCCAGTTGGCTCATAAATGTTGTAAAAATAGCCTCTTTTCAGTATTTTTACATTTCCTCACAGCCAGAACTGGGAAACAAACAGAGAGGAGTGAGAAAATGAAAGCTAAGACTGAGTGAAGTTCACCAAGCCTTACCCAAACAGCTACAGGTACGTAGGTTTGGCAGGAGGACAGAGTCATACATTGTGGTACACCATGTGATTTTTTGCAGGTGATACCAGAGATGTGCTTTCATGATCTACATTAGCATGAAGGTGCATGATTTGCTTGCAGAACATAGAGTTGCAACCGCTTTGCAAGGATACGAGAGTAAGCAAGCCATAACACAAGCCTCATGGTCTCTCTCCTTCTGGCAATGTTAATCAATCTTCATAAGAACTTTTCTAGCTGTAGTATCCCAAACCTCAGCACAGACTTCTAACCCCTGCTGCTGATAGCCACACCAGTTTCTTTAAAGTGGGCTGGATTTTCATGCTGCCCCACAGTTTATGTGCCCTGAGGCACATGCTCACAGCACCCTGCTAACACTGCTACTGTAAAACCGTGATTCTCTAACTAAAGGAACATTTCCTATAACTATTTCTTTCCCTCTAATCAGAGATCATATTTTTATTACATACCTGTGATAAAGCAGCACAGATACTATCTATCAGACATCTTTTATATGACTGTTCAACCCATTACTATGCTCAAGTTTCTGAACTACCTTCTCATTTCAAAAAACCCATGTAATGAATGGCTTGGTTTAGGAATGATCTGAGATAAGCTATTTGATTCAAATAAACCAGCAGAACAATAGAAATAGACACTCTCATCTTGTTTTAGTTCTATTGCCTCCATCATAACTAAGCTGCTGCAGTCAACCTATTATAATGTGACTGAGTTCATACTTTTAAGTTTGCGATAAAAACATCTTCCCCCTCCCAAAAAAAGGTCTCCAACCTTTATCTTTAAATATGAGATACTTATAGCAGTAGGAGGATTTAATTTAAGTACTTGCCTTTAGAAGCACACATACATATGTGCATATAGAAAAAAAAATCAAAATAACACAGTATTCTTTAGACAGACACAGCTGTGAGCCGAAAAACCGAAAAAGAAATTTAACCACTACTTCTTTTATCATCAAAGGAACTGCAAGCCCTTAATGTGAAATAAATGATTGTGGTTTTAACCTGCAGTCAATACTAAACCATGTTAAGGCAATCATTTATTGAATTTCCAATTTTGCAAGAAAGCATAGAAGAACACCACTGCTGTTCTGAAAGCATCAGCATGTGAGAGAGAAGCAGATGTCCCTGCTTTTCCTGCCACAAAATAAATTCAAACATTTCCACATAAACAATTACCACATGTAATTCAACTTGATCCCTACAGAAACGGGGCTGCTTAGCAAGAGTATCTCTTTAAGGTCATCTTGTGCAAGGCACATGGGATGCTCAAAGGGAGCTCAGGCTGGTCTACAGAAAGCCAGAGGGGAACACCACGCTACACACACGTGGGATTGTGCGGGGAGGGAAGGCTGCAGACTGCAAGCCAGGATATAAAAAGAAAACTGTCTGACTTCAGGGAAAGACCCTACAAAATGTGCTGAACTAATCAAGTGTGAGACTGTAATGAACATTTTGATAGGTGTGACATTAATGAGATAGAGCCTTTTTGGAATTTAAACAGTTTATTTCAATAATTTATATTACTCAACTGAATTACTGGAGAGAAAAATCCTAAATTAAGTCATATAGATCTTAATGAAAAAATTATCACTAATACATCTCAAGTGTGCTAAAGCTTGAGTAGTATTAGATAAATTTATCAGTGATGTACTATCAGAAATAACTTTCAATGTGTTTGTAGTGTTTTATAGTAATGAATGACATACATACACTTCCGCAGTAAAATCTCCTGCGGGAAAGAGTCATTCATTACAAAAAAAAAAGATCAGCTATTTACCGGAAGCACATAGGGACAGAGGCATTAAGAGGAAATGAAAAAAAATTAATAAAGAAAAGCACAGTTCTGAATCATGATAACAGGAAGGCAACTCATTAAATCCTGCATACAATAGATATTGTACTGAAAGGGCCAAAGATTCTTTCACTTCCCAATGTACTCATTGCACCTGAGCAAACATCAAGTGATTTCAGCACAAAACTCAACTTGGCCAACATGGAAACACAGTTTCACATCTTGACTTCAAAAAGCTGTCAGGCATGTAAGCCAAATGCCAAAGAGAGAGGAACTCACAGGCAGAGTTTGGTGGTTTGGCTTGGGATGATTAAACGCGTTTTTTCACTGAAAAGGAAATAGGAAGAGTTGGGTTATGACTATAAGGCACAATTTAGTACAAACTCTAAATAAGTTAGTGCAGGTATACGAAGCCACATAGCACCTATATGGAGTAATTCCTGGCTCAAATAATATACACATTGTACCATTATGCATATTCCTAAGAAGGACGATAAATAGCCCAACCATAGTGCTGTGGTTATTTTCGGTATTGTCTCAGCTCATACTGAAGTGGCTTGTGTACTTCACCAGTACCACCCTGAAGAATTTCAGATTACTGGGATGAACAGGAGAATGGGACTTCTAATCTACAAGAGGATCCAAAATTACGCATCTTCTTTTGTCTTGCAGACCAAACTTTAAGGAAAGATTCTTTTTTTCTTTTCCCCCAAACTATCAGAGAAATAAATGCTAGAGAAGGAAACAGTGTATTGAATCAAAAGAGCAGAAGAACTAAAAGGGTTATAATGTAGCTATGAATACACATGCAATCTAAATTAGATGTTTTCTAACAGAAAACAGAAAAGCAAAATGACAGAATGGAGCCGTTTTAGTAGCAATGGGATGAAGAAAAGTTGCCCTGTTTTCAAGACGGTGCTTCCTACCTTCCAGAGGGAATTGTGTGATACAGCTGCCTGCAATAGCAGCAGATAAAATTCTGTGAGCCAAGAGATTCCTTCTTGTGCTGTGTTATTCATCACTTAGGCTGTCCAAAGGCACCAGTATTCCAGGATTTTCAGCTCCTGGTTAATAACTCTGTATCTCAAAATTTGGAATGAAGAACTGCTATTAACCTCAGTGAAGAGCTGCCACAAGAAAAATTGCATCATGGGATGCTTCTAAACAAAACAGGACAGGTGCACACTAAAGTTTCATGCCGAACAGGCTAACAGCATTTGGTGATAGATAATGCACTGCACTACGTAGTACTATGTAGCTGTAGCCTGCTGCAGTGTAATTACGTATTTGTGCTAAGACTTATCCAAAGACATATGCATCAAACCAAGAAGCTAATGTAACTTGTAAACTTTTGACCCTTGTTAAGATGAGATGCATTAGGATTGTTACCAAGGGAGGCAGCTGTGTAAGGTCTGGCAAACTTCACCACTACAGACATCAGGAGCAAAGAGATAAGGGAGCCTCATCTACCCGTTTTGAACCAGAGAAATAAGGTATTAAATCCTACTTACACCATGTTCAAAGCACACTAAGACCAAGCAGGTTTGGACCAGTTCTCCAGAGGTCAGAACCAAAGAAACACTCATAACCAATTAGAAAAGGTAAGCCAATGCTGTGCTAAATATAGATGAAAATGAGAAAAAAAAAAAGATGAGAAATAAAAGAGGTGTCATCAGGAAGCTCAAAGTAGCCAAAAAGTTCCAATCTTCTCTAAGTTCTTTTTCCACAATATTTCCCACAATAGCCATAATTTTCTGTCTCTGAAGAGAAGCAATTATTGAAGGAGAAGAAGTTGCATATGGGAAGATGATGTTTAGAGACATCAGGGTCAAAGGGTTCCACATCAATGAGAGCTAATCAGGTCAGGTGAATGTTTGATTCTGGTAAAATCAAATTAAATTAAGATAAACACAAAACAGTAAATCATCTTAGGAGAAATATACCCATCACAAGCTTTAAGAAAAATGTCATGGTCATGTAGACAGGGTCACGGACACCACTGTAAACTGCTCAAAGGAGATCTCTGCATCTGAAGGAATGAAAAATGGCAAGGTGCTAGCAACTGCAAAGACTGGGACATCAGACCTTTCTCAGAGCTGTGCTCTAAGCTGAACTAATTATCCATATTACACAGGACATCCAGGTAGGTGATACACCAGTAGAATTGTTCAACCCCCAAATCTCTGAACCTCATAACGAATGTCAAAACATTATCATTTAAATCTACAATAAGACCTTGCCTGAAATGCTGAGAAACTGATAATCCCTGTAGCTCAAATGAATATTGCAGACCTATAGCTTGTTCAGAAAAAAACCCATAATTGACATGACAGAAGAAATTGGAAAAAAAAAGAACAGAGATTGCTTACTTCTAAAAGGACAAATATGGAAGATAGTAAATACATTTGATTTCCCTTAAACTATCTCACTCTGTTTTATAACGTGTAATACAAGAGACCTTCCATAAAATTAAAGAGTGTTAAATTCAAAATAAAATCAGAGAGCACTTATTAAATTGTGGAAGTCCTTGCTTCATGACGCCACTGAAGCCAAGAAATTAATGAGGTTTTAAAAGGGTCCGGGTAATTATATGTTTAACAAGATTATCCAGAATAGCTATAATTATAAACAACTTTTTTTTGGAAGGGATTTGAAACCACATGTTTTAGAATTAAAGTCATTCTTGCACTAGGAGAGAGCAATATAAATCTTAATGTTGGAGATGGGAGAAAAAGGGTATTCTCTGACATGCTGCTGTCCTTATTCAACAGGGACCAGCTACTTTAGGATAAGGATACTGGCCTAAATGGGCAATTTCTAGTATAGAATGTCCTTGGACAAGGCACGGGACATGTGCACTTCTCAGAGCCTGTCTGTTCTCTCCTGCATGTATTACAGTTACACTTGGGAGTCCTAGACCAAATAATAGCTCTCCATGTACTACGTGTCTGATGTAGGCACAGGACAAATAGCCCTGTCACTGTTTAGAAAGACAAAGCTAGGAAAATGAGCGTTTTTATTGCTTCGATGTGTCAAGGGACAGAGAAGCCGAGATAGAGATGAAGTAACAGACTTGAGGACACAAACCAAGTTTGCGGCTGAAGTGAGAATGATGCTGGTCGTCTGATTAGAGTCCAGTATCCTGACTCCAGGTCAAGCTGTCCTCACATTCTTGTCAAACTTTAGTCTATTTTAAAATGATTTCCTCTTTTTACTTTTTTTCCCTTTAGAGATCCCAAACAAATCTCCGCCTTCTGCAGGAAAGAACAGGTGTGGAGGCTCTGGAACCAACCTTGCCTCCGATTATGGGACAAAGTACAGACCCAGTGGTCCTATTTGCTTTCTAGGAGATCATGGATGAGAAACAAGCTTGAATAGGCAAGGCAGCAAGTGGGAGGAAGTTGCATTGAAGACTACAACTGTTTTATTCAATTAAGACCCACACCTTTTCTAAAGTTTAAGTTGTGCAATTGCAGAGGAGTTTCCTCCCTGCCACTGTCACTTAAAGCATTATGCAATTCATCCACAGATTCAAGAAAAAGCCTCTTCCTTTCTAATACCTATCAGACTGTATATACTGTATCTGCATTTTGGCACATAAACCACCATCTGCACCAAATCAAAAATGTCATACTTTCAGCTGCAGCTGGGAGTTAACTGTTCTTTCTTATTTTCTTCCACCTTTTACACCTTGTGACTGGCATTTTGCTTTTCGGCATTTCCAATCTGGGCCTGTCTCCAGCTGAATTCACCTGCTTTAAATTTTCTAAGTCCTAATAAAAAGGCCTGCAGACACGTTTGCTCCAAGTGTGCAACCATTTAGGGGTGGTAATGAGTTGGACTGCAGCCTGGTATCTGGCAGACCTTCCTATTTCATGACTCACTGTTAATTAAAACCACACTCTTTGCTTATTCCTGGGATAGCATTACTTACAAATAATTGAGAGTCTCACTGCCTCATAGCTTCCTGCCCCCACTTCTATTCTATAGAATACATTTTTGTGATGGAGTTCTGTTTTCCTTAAAGTTGGATGCAGCACAATGAAGAAAGACATCCATTTTTCAATGAATCCTTGTTGTCCTTAATTTGGATTGTGATACTTTTTCTTGTTTTGAATTGCATCTCAATTCATGGGCAATCTGATCCGTCGTACTCTCTGGCTGGTTTCTAGAGGCTACTGCCATGTTGAAATACAGCACATAACTGAGTATCACAAACTGCTACTCAACTCCAGGCATTTTTATGGTAGGCCCATATATTAACTGAAATGTGATGGGTTCACACAGACCTTTGAAAAGGTCAGTTTTAGCAAATTTAGTATTTCACTCTACCCTAAAGCAAAGAGCTCTGAGAATCATTCAATCTAAATAATTTAATGCAAAAAAAGTAAAGCTTCAAGACACTCTGCTTTTGCCTGGAATTCACAGTGCTGATTTCTTGATTTATAGAACCATCTGTTCTATAGGCTAGGCATCTAGCAACCTGAAAAATTACCTCTCTTATGGCTCTGCTAAGCCCGTTCAAATCAGCTGATGCATTCTTAACAAAATCTTGTACCACAAATCTCTGATGACCGGTGGCAGGGACTCTCAGCCAAAGCTCTTCAACTCAAGATTTGGCTACGGGGCTGGCTCAACAAACCCAGGACTATTTCGCTTGAAGGCACAGTACCGAGCTCAACATTTTTCCTGAAGTGTCTCTTTGTAGGACAGTTGTTGCTGCAACTCATTCTGTGTTTTCTAATTCAATGTAGTTACAGCATCAGTAACAAGCTGCAACAACATACAGCCATAGGCATCAGTTGGCTAATGCAGAATTCAAAGGACTGGTCACTTACTTAGTCTTCCCTTTTCCAGTGTACTCTATCAAGAAAGAATTGAAAATGATGCAAAATCTACACAGTTTGGACTCATTTTAGATCATGCCAATATTCTCCCAAATGCAGACACTCAGCTGCATGCTCTGCATATGCATTAGGTTCCTTACAGTCAGTCCTGCCAAATACATATTCCTAGCAGATTCAGCTGCTTCTCCCGCCTCCTCCTAAATAGCAGAAATGATTCCAGGATGTTATGTGCAGACATCTAGAAAGAGAAAACTGAAGTTTGGAAAAATATGTTTAATAGGTATTAATTTTCCACTCTCTATTTCACTCAATCTTTAAAAAACAAGCAGGTTACTCTGTACAGATTCATCATTTCAGCTGTGAAGATTAGAATTCTCTAAAGCATTTGGCATCACCTCACACAACAGAAAATATTATCCCTTTTTAAAAAAATATGCCTGTGATGGAGTTTTGGGTGTCACTAAATCTAAACACAGCTGCTGTGTTCACTAAGTATTGTGTAATACATACAGTTTACAGAACATAAATAATATTCACTGGATTTTGATGCGAAGAAGTCAAATGTATTTACACATATTTCTATTTGCCCAATATTAATATTTCTTTGCAGCTGGACTTTTCTTCTCCTTCCCACTCTTCCTTTGTGGAATAATTATGACTTTTTAGTTGCACTGGTGGATTGCCTTGAGGTAGCCAGTCCAGGATAGCCCAATAAAAAGCTACACTCCATGTTATGTAATTAGCGTTTGTTAGCTCAGTTTTTCCCTTGCACTCCAGGCAAGCAACTGTTGAACCCTGCCTGGAAGCCAGCACCTATCCTCTCCAGTAGACTGAGTTCCTTTTGATCCACACTCCAGGCTTGGGCTCATCTCTGAACCAAAGAAGAAGTGAATATCTAAGCATCATCATCGAGGTTCAGAGGAACCTAAGCATGGCCTTCTATTTTTCTTCTGAGTTTCTGCCATCAGATTACTCCCGTTTTATGCATATGCATGCTTTCTTTTCAGGAGATCAAGGGCTTCAAAAAAGTCTGTTAGAGCCCACTTTGGTAAAATGAAACTCTTTAAGAGAAACACTGAACACAAACCATGCTAATAAGCTACACTTCTTAATATTTCAGACTACTCCACTTCTGGGTATAGCCCAAGGTTCTGGCCTGCTGCTAAATCCATTTTGCACAGCTCTGACGATAAAGCAGATTTAAAGCTGATAAAACCAGGTTCCAGGAGACACAAAACCTTGCATACGCTCATCAGATCAAACCTACATGTCCTCCAATGTGTAGTTAAAAAGCTGCAGCCTTCAGGCAATCCTCAGTTGCCAGGAGAGCCCATAAGAATTCCAGCTGCAACTGAGTATAAAGCACAGTCCTGATACTGATCTCTCATGTGCTAGAAACCTGACCAGCTTCTGGCACTGCCACAATCCAGACAACATGGTAATATGCAGAGAGGCCTCTTTTTACTCTATGTAGTGGCACCAAAATGGGCAACTGATCCCCCTAAATATTTTACTCATTTCAATTTCTATTTGAAATGAGCAATTTGAAATTGTCTCCCCTAAAAACGGCATTTTGAGAGTAAACAAAAAAACATTCCACCCATGTAAAAGAAGACAAAAAATGAGACCCAGGGCATGCTAGACAGTTTGATAAAAAACATGTTAAGATTAGTAGTAGGAATTTCTCTGCACCCTGGGCTACATTCCCACTGTGGCTTCTTATAATATAAACTTGTTTTCGCCTTTCTGTGGATTTTTCTGCATTCAGTACCTCTGCTATTCTTCTTCCCACTAGTAAAATACAGCAAACACATCAACACTTCCAGCTAAGTCATTCCCCAATATCATCCTCAAGCTCACTCAGTACGACCATGGTTTTAGGTAACTCCTTCCATGAACTTAATACACAGTCTCTCTTCCCTTCTCTTAAGAGTAATTTCTGATAGTCATTCAGACACTGCTGTTATTCTTGGATAAAAAATTTGGAAGTAGGGATGCTATCTAAGAAACTGAGCACTGTATGTAGCAGAACAACTTTGGCAGACTTAAACAGCAGCTCTGGTGAAGAAGAACTTGTGATCAACTGTCATGATTGTTTCTTAACTCAAAAAGATTTGAAAAATCCTGTAGCATACCTACCACTCTTCACATTCTGCTTTGTTTTCTCAAGATAATAACTTTAGCTTTTCCACTTTAAAACCAATCATTTAGTTTCCTAAAGTAAGTAAGTAAGTTCACTTTTTAACATACCCAGTCCTCATGAAACCATTTCAGAACACATCTCAGACAGAAATGGCAAAGCTCACTAAAAACCATACAGATAGAAGTGTGTATTTGATACCATTTCCTCATTTTCAAATTGCATGTTGCACTGTGCTGCATCCTCGGTTACTGGCTTCTGAAACACGTTGCGGCAGAGGAGCCATATTGTCAGACTAGCAATGAACATCCCAATATCTGGTACAAATAGTCTGATCACGTTCCCAGCATCTGCTCCTTTCACACTGTATGAGATGAAAAAAAACAACAAAAAAGCACAAAGAAATATTTATTACTTCTAATGACATTTTCAACTGGAACAGAAATTTAGTTCAAGGCAAAGAAAAAAACCCCAAACCCCCAGCAATAAGAAATCTTCACAATATGGGAAGTATGAAAATGATCAAAGAATTCTGGACAGACAGATATTTTTGCTCTCCAGAAGTACAGAATAAGTGATTATTTGCTGGGAGCTCGCATACTCATATTTTAGTGATACTTAGCACTTTGATTAACCCAGTTCTGAATCAGTTTTGTTGAGAGCAATGAAGGAATAACTTTTAAATTTAACAAGGAAGATTTTGGCTGAGTACCTAGAAGATCCATGTGTATGAAGCACAATCCCCTTACTGGAATTCCATGAGGAGACAACAGCATCCAGGTCCACCAAGGACAAGATAGCATTTATGTCACCCCTATGTGAGTCTTAATCCTAATTCCTACTTCCTTCCTTCACAAAGAGGAATAACCAGAAAGTCCTTAATAATTTAACGTTTCATTATGTTAACTGTTAATACATTTTATCCAACCAAACTATCTTAATACCTTTTCGGGTATTTAAGTATTAGTATTTAAGTACAAATATTTAAATGCTAATTAATGTGTTCAATCCCTGCCAAGAAAATCTTTCTTCTCCTCTGAAAGATTTGTAAGGCATGATGATTTTTACATAGGAAAAAAATTGCACTCTTTCATTGTGCAGATGTAATTGTTTATACTAGGAAATAGGACTTTATGGATTTGGATGTGGTGGGAGATGTGTGGAAGGGAGACCTTGGATTCAGGTTTAGAGACACAATGGCCAGTTTATTAAACTGCATCATGGACATACTAGACTTAACTATTAATAAGAGGATAAACACTTAATTACTTGAAAATGTGAAATTAATACATTTAAAATATGCAGTTCCCATTTTAACTTTATTTTTTTTATAGGGCTTTATGTCTGTAATCAGTTCTGATGACAGCTGAGGCATCTGCATAGTTCCTTGGACACAGGTGAGTGCACTAGGCTAGCACTTCATAGCCTTAACTGGTAGAAAACTTAATTCGTTGTTTTATAGATGCAAGGCTCTTACTGTCACTGAAGATTAGCTAGTCAAGGCTGCACTTTGGTAGAAAATGGTAGAAAAGTACATGTTTAATGAACCTAATTCCCAACAACTGTGTATCCAGGTTTCACAATAACATTAATGAATTTGTTTCAATAATCCTGGTCTTTATGCTGAAACCTGCCTATTAAGGTAGTTTTGCTAAATATCTGGTAAAAAAAAAATCTGAGTTCTTGATTCTGAAAGTTTCACTTAGGGATTTTTTAGAAAGAATTGAAATACACTCTAATTCAGTATTAATTAATGTAAGAACAGTATAAATTTGCTAGTCTCATTTGAAAAATGAATCTGATTACTTCTACAAAATACTTCTGTATTTGGTTTTTTTCTGTACACAAGTCTAGCATCTCATAAAAAATTAATTTTCCATTATTTCTGAGGTCCTTCACATTCAACCACTCACATTCAAACAAATTAAAAACTGGTAGCCTTCAAGCACCAGCACTTCTTATTTGCACCATGTTCTCCTTCCTCACATTGTACTCCCAAGGAGCCACACTGGCCTTCCTTCGTGTATCCTACTCTCCAGAACCCAGGAGACCCCTGTGGGAGCTCTGCCTCTGGTGCAGCTCACATTTCTTTCCAAACCAAGTGCTTCTGATCTTTCAAAATCATTTAGCATGTTGTTGTGAAAGATGTAAGGTACACTTCAGGCTAGCAATAGAGAACCAGAACAGTGATACTTAAACACAGAGCAGGGAGAAATTCTGCACATGAATAGTTTATTCACCAAAACCAGTTACAAATGTATGCTGTTCCCATTTCCCCATGAAAAGGAAAACAAATTTACCTCAATGTGAGAATTAAAAAGGAAACAAAAGATCACTTGAAAATAGAGAAACGTATATTCTTCCGCAAAGCAGAATAATAAACTGCTTCACTCGACTCCAAGCAATTTGCTCCCCAGTTTTTCACAGCAAAAGCTAAAACAAAAATCAGTTATTCCCACTTGTTATCTCTGGCAGTACAAAAAAAGAATGGTAAATACTGCAGTCATTCCACAAACATTTCTCACTTTATTTGCGCATTCATACATCGTCATATTTTGCATTGTACTCTTTGCTCCAAAAGAGGCTTTCGAACTACGAAGTTAAAACAGAAGAACAGGAAACCTATTCAGGAGATGTCACAGAGCAACAGTTTTTTTTTTTAATCCCTGCAAGAATTACAGTGTACAATGAATTGGTCATAGCCCTTGATCTACAACTAGTAAAGCATAATTCATTCATCTAAACTAAATCATTTACTTACAGGGCAGCTTTAATTGTAGTAGACGTCACTGACTAAAACTTATAACTCAGCCAGAAACACATTCTGAAATGTAATTACAGTAAGTGGCAGCTTTAGAATTATTTTCCATGTCTTTCCTTCTTTCTTGTAGGATGCAGAAAAAAAAAAGAGTTAGGGGTTTGAAATTGATTTTTTTCCTTTCCTTGATCAAGTAAATCAAATTGCATACAATTTTTTAAGACAAGGGACTACTACAAGTTAGGGTTGCAAGAGTTCCTCTGTAACAAAAATAAGTTTTGTAGGACAAAAGGAATTTTATGACTTTTGCATCACTATGTGAAACTGTTTTATCATATCAACAGACTCCTAATAGAGCAGTTTCCTCATCAGATAATCTGTGTTCCTCTGCTGTTTTCAGTTGTATACTTTAAAGTTACTACTTCAGAAAGGGATCGTCCTAATTTTCTGTGTTTATACAGAATTTTTCTAGGACAGTGTGACCCTGCTCCATTCCTAAAGTTCATTGATTGTAACAAAACTAAGCAAAATTTCCTGCTTTATCTGCATTGAGAATAGAGTCAGCTGTGGACATACAGGTTAAAACCATTCTCTTACTTCATGCACTCTCACTAGTAGTCAAACAAAAACACAAATGCCAGCATAATTTAAACATTACATTCTTGTTTGGTGCTCTAGAATTCAGCATTTCAGTTTTCTGAAAGTAAAATTTTCATTTTTTGCCTTTCTAGAATAACTGTTTCTCACAAATAACAATTATTCATCTCCTACTGAATGCACAAAGCTTTGGTGAGGTGTGGTATTAATACATTTCTTTAGAATGGCAGACACATTAACTTCCTCTTTATTTCAGGTTTACAGAATAAAACCAGAAAAGCAGTAGAGCTAATAGAACTCAAATTACAATCGCTTAAATAGGAAAAAAAAGTAAAATATATAGCAAAACGTGTAAAACACTATGCATAATATATAAAAGTCTTCAAGCTCTAAATATTTAATATTTTGTTACAAATACACAAAAATGGGAAAAAAGAACAACCAGTCATTCTTAAAGAGAAAAATTAATTCAACATCAGTAATGTATCACAATGTTAAGCTTATGTTAGATGATAAATTAGACAATGCTTGCAGATTAAAGAACTGTAAAAAGCTTGATTTTATATTGCATACTGGGTAAACAAAGTATTTTAAAGTTTATTTTTTATTGTAGTTTTAAAAACTTTTCAAAAGTCTTACTCATGCATACTCATCTTTCCATACATGCACCAGGTTCTTTCTTTTTTCCCTTCAGAGGTTTTCTATAGCATTTGTTTACTTTCTAATTAATTTAATAAAACAAAAAAGGTAACACTGTATTAACAGTTCACCAGTGATAAACTAAGAAAGAGTGCATAAATGCTAATACTTTCCATTCATCTCATTTTGTCACTGTAAAACATCTAGTATTTCTAATTGGATCTAATATTTCAGAGTGCATTGCTGTAGATGCTTACGGCTGAATTCCCATAGGCCTCATCTGCAACTGTAATCACTTGGATTGGAGGCAAAACAGACCCAAGAATCATAAGCATCACCCCTGGAAACATGGACTGGCAGTATTACACAGGTGCTACGCAGTACTATGAATGATTTGTTTGTTTATCACCAGTAAGTATCCTCTTTGTGATACAAAAATAGCGGAAATTTTTGAGGGTACCAAAGGCTACTAACCAGATGGCCTTAGAGAAGTGCTTGCTGATCCTTGCTGTCGGAAGTGGGTCTTGGGGATGGTTGCAGCTAGAAACTACTTAAAGAGGTTCCTTGACCTCTCTCAGCTTGAACTAGGAAAGAAATGTGTGCTTCTGTACTTACTTTGCTGGGAAACTCACACCTATATTAGCTGGGTCTGAGGATTGCAGACCTGGTCTGAGCCACACTAGCACTTCAGTGAACATGGACGCTCACAGTCTATAGTCATGCTGCCATGACTTGTCCCTGTTGTTTCAAAAGACAGGTTACATATGATGTTGGTTCACATGGCAACCTTGACATCACATTCAGGGCAAACCTTTGCTGTGGGTAAAGTACATGAGTTGCTGAGCCCTGGTAGGTCTGCCTTTAGGCCTTTCTTATCTCATGTTCATCCACAATTTGGAAATTAATTATGTTACAAAAATAAAATATAAATTTAGTAATATTAATATCCACATGCTCACTCTTACTCCTGCACTGCCTTAATGTGACTGTCCAGTTTATGCAGAACATGCCATGTGTTTTACTTAAAATATCTGAAGTTGCACTTTCAGAGAATATTGGTCATGCAAAGTAAACGTGTGGGAGGAAGAGGGAAACAAAATTGCATAGAAAACTACTTATAAAAATATTTAGCATGCACTGACCTACCCAACATACAAGTTCAAAGGGTTCCTGATGTATTTGTAAGATCTAAATCACTGCTTACAAACTATGTCTGTATGAATTCAAAAACCAAAAGCAGACTTTGCTGTTTCAGGAAAGATACTTTGCAATGAAGAACACACTCTGTATTGCAAAAGTGCTTAACCACGTATTAACCAAACATTTGTTTTCCAAACGCTGCTATGTAGACAGAGAGCAGCTATTTGAAACTAAATGTACATTGCCAAGATTTTGGTGCCTCACCGCTTGCATAAAACATTCAACATTAAGAAATTACGGATATGTGCAATATGTACAACATTGGTTCATGGCACTTTTTCTTCTTTTAAAGCACCCATTGTTTCTTTTTGTTCACTGATCTTCTAATAAAGGTCAAACTCCAGCTTGCCCAGGGCAGCACGCAGAAGACAAAAACTCAGCAGGGATTTAGCAGCCATCGGACAATGCGCTCAGCTGCACCACTGCCAGACTTGTGACAGCACAACATCCAGCTTGCTTTGCCCACAGCTCCAAATGTGGAGCAGGACTGATGCTGCACAGCCAAGAAGAAGTGAGCACAATCCCTTCCACACCCCTGGTGCTGTGCATGCCAGCCCCACAGCATGGTGGTGGAAATGACAAGCCCATCCACAGAACATATTTCAGGTCAAAATGGGAATGTGATCTATATGGAGGCAGAGCCAAAGTGAGCAGAAGAGACCTGAGGACACTTCAGCTATAGATGAATTTTGGTCTTAAATCTTCAAAGAGACTTTCTGTTGCAACTATGCGTGCTTTTCACACATGCTTCTCACTTACACATCCTATAGGGATGTGGCTAAAGCACTAATTCAGTATTTGTTGGTCACTGTAGAACACTACCATTTAATGCTCGTAAATACTCAGTGACAGCAAAGTGTTTACATAAAAGCATACAGATATCCATATGTTCCACAGTATCTCTGACTAAAAGAAAGTGGTGAAAAGTCTGAAGCAGACTGACATTCAGTGATTATTTCAAAACATATCTACTCCCTATATCTGCAGCTTTCGTTAGTTGGAGCATAAACAGATCATCATTTCAAACTACTTTTCATTTCATTCTATAGCTAGTATATAACATACTGACAGGAAGTTAAGAATACATCTAGATTTTGGTGCACTTCAATTCTACAGCATCAAGTCAAAAAAGAAGAGCAGTAGAAATCAGTGGCAAACTAAATGCCCCAATGTCATTAGATGTTACTTTTTATTTTTCTCTAAATGGAGCCTATGACACAATCCCTGGGTTGCAAACATCCCACATACATGTGGGAGGAGAGAGTACTAGTTCCCTGCACTGCTTGATGCTCAATGGCTGGATGAGTTGACACCAAAGACCTCTCTCAGGTGTGGAAGGTAACTGTGGTGTGTTCTGCCAGTGTGGGAGACTCTTACCTTGCCTAAACATTGGAAAAAACAGCATTGCTTAGATCCAAATTGGGCAAAAAGGAGATGAAGTCAAGTGCTCATGCTTTTACCTCCAGGCTGGATGGGTGCCCAGTGTCAGCCCACTCCAGCAGCCTGGTCAGACCTGGCACTGGTACATTCATACTCCACTGGCCACAGGCTTCCTTGCATTTCATGTGCCAGTTGCTATTTGGAGACCTCACGTGATTTATTCATGAACAAAACCCAACAAAAACAAAGTAAAACACAAATCCAAATTGCTAAGCATGTGTCCTTGAGAGTTTCTGGATACTAATTGCAATGCTGATTGCTTTCCAGATTAAAAGAAAGACTGGCTCACATTCTACTGCTGGTGGGTTTACCACTGTACTGCTCCCAGCTACCACTGTACTGCAGGAGGCTGGGCTGTGCCAAGAAAAACACTGACAACAGTCTCACAACTCAAGTGCTCAGACAATGCAGGCCATAAAGTATCTTCTATCAGATGTTCATTTCCTTTGAATTCCTAGGTTAAATAGCATGAGAAAAGTTAGCTGAAATTAATTTAACTGAAAAGAAAATAAGCACAAGGGGTGGTAGGAAACGAGCAACCTGAAAACTTAACACAAACTGTTGGATAAATAAGATTCCTCCTGAATGGAGATGACTTCTGAGAGGGCCTTATGCCAATGCTGAGACAGCCCAGACTATCAGATCAACATCACACAATTACAGGCTTCAGAGGCACAAGGACCCTTCTATTCCATGATACTCCTTTACTTGTCATAGCGTCTGTTGGTCTGCAGGTACCTAAGTGACATAAGATTGCTCTTCTTTTTGCAAAGTACCTAAATTGTTGTAGCATGCTGTTAGAAATGACATAGAGTAATAATCACACAGTTTTCAGCTTTTAGTTTCAATGTGGTAGAAATGAATAATTTTCTTGTTAAGTTATTAAAAATATCCCTGAGGGATAAAGCTTCATTCCCCTTTAATCTCATTTGGTTGCTGACTGCACATATGCTGCAGTTGTTAGGGGAAAGTAAATTTACCTATTTGATTTACATCCCTGTGCCTCATGATCTCTTATTGTCTCTCTGGTTTTATCTAAGCCCCACCTGTGCACATTATTAAGTCTTTTTGTTTGTTTAAACACTGGTGTCACATAAAAAAGATTAAAAGCTGCCATCGTGGGATTTGGGCATTCTCCTGTCATAAATGTACAGCCAATAAAACACCCTCATGGCAGAAGCTGGCAGAGAAGTATCAGAATGAAAACAGGCACACTGCGTTCTGCTGACATTTGCTAGATTGATTGACTGCCTTCCACAGTTCTCTCTCTTGAAATTCTAAGTGTCTGAATAGAATAGAATAGCAAACAATAGAATAGAACAGAACAGTTCAGTTTGAAGGGTCCTACAACAATCTTCTTGTCCAGCTGCCTGACCACTTCAGGGCTGACCAAAAGTTAAAGCACGTTATTAAAGGCCTTGTCCAGATGTCTCTGATGGGCTGACAGGGCCAAAGTCCTCAGAAGCTCCTTACAGGACATTCCTTCCAGCAGCCCTTTCACCAGCTTTGTTGCCCTCCTCTGGACACATTCAAGGACCTTAGCTTCCTTCCTAAATTGTGGGGCCCAGAACTGCACACAGTGCTCAAGGTGAGGCTGCACTGACACTGAATACAGGGGGAAATACCAGGTGCACCAGTCTCTTACTTTTTTTCTGAAAGCACTGATTTTAACTACCGTTATCTTCCTGCCACAGACTCCAATGTTATCTACCTTAAAAATAATCTATTTATTTGGTTTCAGACCTCTGGCTGATCATACTAAGGAGAGGAATCAGCCTCTTTCTGCTCACTAATGAAAACCATCCTCACATGGTCATATTATTCATATTCCATATAAAACTGAAAGGGCAATCAATGTTTTGCAAACATGCACAAAACTGAAGCTACTAAGTTAGACCCTGTACCATTCCCAATGAATGAGGAATGGCAATGGCATAAAAAGCCTCCCTGACTCCTGTTGAAATTACACTGTTTGCTTCTGCAAAACACCAACATTACCAGAGGAAGTCCTAGTGGAGGCAGGACTGAGGGAGCAGATGGAGCTGAAGATCTGGTCTATTAGCAGGATTTTGCAAAGGGAAGTAGCAGCATATGTGTTATTTCTGACTCAGCAACTACTTTCTAGAGGTCCTCTCCACGGATCTTCACCTAGAACACAGCCTTGAACAAAGGCAATATAACAAGTAAAAAATCATAATGACATTGTGATTGGCAAAGCTGTATCTCAGCTCACACGTATTCCTACAGCAGTTTCCCAAAATAACAAGGTATAACAGAAATAATGAAAAGAGATTGACTCGGAGGATGTTTCAGAGACTTCATTAAAAATTAATAGAGATATTTGTCTTTCAAAGTTTCATATACTCTTGGACAGTAAAGAGCAGGAGGTTAGAGTTCTTTGCTCACTTATTTTGCCATGGAAGGAAAGAGCCAGATGATCAGCTGATAACAATTATAAATTATTGGTCAAGATTACAGAAGGAAATGAAATATGAGGGCAGACTGGTCCGATTTCTAGCAGCACTGAAGTGGAGCAGATGTGAGCATTGAGCCCTGCATGTCTTCTTTCATCCCAGATGTCGTTTTCTCCTCTGAGTGGTAGTCCATGAAGGGAAATCTTGGCTTCTCAGTAAGTTCCCATAATTCATCTAGATTTCACAATAACAGTAGATATTCCTTTGCATCCTGACAGTGTGCAGAGGCCACAAAAGTCCCCAGTGAACTGGGGGTGCTAACCTCGATTCTACTTTTCTCATCATATGCATCTGGAAAAGAATATTTACTGGCTGCTTGGAAGAGTCAGTACAGAACATTTACTCATGTCAAAAAAATGGGAAAAACGCTGTATTAAGGAGCTCTCTTCCAGGGTTAGATTAATTTTTCAACAAAAATATTATTTTCTGAAAGAAAGAAACCTCACTTATTTCCTCTAATTTTTTCCTGATTAACTATTTGCCACTTTACACTACTATTTCACATTAGCTCACCATTTGCCCAGAGCATCTTACCTTTTTAATACAAAGTCTACTAAAATTTCCTGTTCATTCAGCTACTTTCTTTTTTTTTCTTTTTTGCATATAAAAAAACCCTTAATGTACATGATTTTATTTCTCTTAGTTTTCTAGACACTGAATATTTCCAGAGCTCTTCAAAAAAAAGTATTTGACCACTCTTAAAATACATTTTAGGACATGTGTACAGTGAGGTTGTGACAAGCGTATCATGATGAGCATGGTTTAGATGAAGTGCTAATTTTTACTTTCAAAAATCAGGTTTTCACTTAAAAAAAAAAAACCAAAAAAAACTTTGTTGGCTAGAAGAAAATTATTAAATGAATGTGCAAAAATACAATTACAGAATCCACACATATTCTTTCACCTTCTAATTTTATCTCTATATGACTTCTTATCTTTGTTTTTTTGCATTCATGTGCTTTATTCTCTTCACTGATGAGTTTTTAATTTAAAAATTACAGCTGATTTGATTGTTTATTCACAACTGCATCTGCTACAGCAATGAATCTTTCAGTTGTGCAATCACTTGCCAATATCATCACGTAGCAGCGGGATGCAGTCAGATGGCAAACCCACACATACACCAATGCCACAGGAAGACTGAAAATAAATAAAAAGTAATCAGAGTGGGTTTTTACATGCTGAAGCAAAAGAAAGAAATGTTATGACACTGTAGTGACAGTGGGAGGGAAGGGAAGAAGACATGTCAGAGGCAGAAGATGATAGATATGCTGCCGTTTGCAGCGATGTGGAACAAATATAAAACCTGTACTACCGTTTCCACCCTGGCAGCTTGGCTGTCTGCACTGTGCAGAATCAGATCTCCAACTGTCGCTCAATTCATTCTCATAGTGCAGAAATCAGGCCAGCATGTGAGAGAGAAGGGAGCTTAAAACCATTCCCCTTTTAACACTGAAACAGAATTACACTATTAGTGTTGCAAAAGAGTCCTTCACAGCTTAAATATCACTTCAATAATTTCCAAAGTTTTACCAGGGATCCAGTGTTTTCTTAAAGTTTCACCTGACCGTGAGAGTCACCAACTTTTCCTTACAAAGAATACACATATCCATTTTCAGCCCTGACATCTATGAAAAAAAGTTGTGAAATGTGAAGCAACTTCACTCTTGAAGGTTAGAAAACAGGAGAAAAGAATAATTTTAAATCATTCTGCTTTGAAACTATTCATGATTATTCTTGGCACACAAATTTTATTCATTTTTTACTTTACGTTTGACAACGGCAGAAAAGCCATAAAAATACTTCACTCAATGCATCTTTACATCTGCAAAAGAAGTAATTAATGTAGCAAGCAAACGGGAAAATTATTTTTGTTACTTGCTAAACAACATTCCGAACTGAAATATACATATCTTTGGTACCTTCATCTGAATGTATTCTGTTCCAAACACCTCTTTAGAGTGGGGAAAAAAAAGGACTAGTGGATTTCTGGATTTTGAAATACTTCTGAAAGAAAAATAGATTTGGGCAGCACTTTTTAGTAGTGCTGATTCAGCTAAGTTCCCAGCACTTGCAACAGATTACATATAAAGGGTCATAAGGATTCTTGAGTTACAAACCCAACTCCCAAAGTGATCAGGTACTTGAAAGATATTACTTTGATACTTTTAAACAGTTCAGAATGTTAAATTGTGTGATTTTTAATTTAACCAAAATCCAGTTCCCTTTGGTAATAGAAAACTCTTCACAACATTTTTGCCAAACTCAGCAAATTGGCCAAAATATGCTTAGGATCAAGCAGTCTTGATATCACTTCAAGTCTCTCTAAGACAAAGTCTCTAGTGAGGAATTAGAACCACCAGCAAATGTATACCGACACTCCTATATTAGATCTGGAGATAAATCCAATTTGATCCTCAGGCCTGACAATCCTAACTTAAAAAAAGAAGGAAAGGAAAAAAGTAGGGAACCTTCCTATTGATAAAGCATCTTGTAATTAGTAACACTACTGTGTTTCTCATCTACATACAGTTGAATTTTAGATTTATCATAGGCACATCATGTGATTAAGAGATTAATTTGCCTCCAGGATGTTTGCGCACCAGCTCTCTTAGTGGGTGCACAGGAGGCTGAACAGGAAGCAGGACTGTCATGCCACGAGTAAGTGGCTTCTTGAACTTCAGCCTATACAGGGCATTCAAATGACTCTGACAGGATGACAGTCACTGAAAAGCTTGGGGCACAACCACTTCTCTAGGAAGCATGTTCCAGAGTTTGACCACCCTCTTGGTAAAGAAATGTTTCCTAATGTCCAGTCTAAACCTCCTATGACGAACACAGCTTTGAACCATTCCCATGCATCCTGTCACTGGATGCCAGGCAGAAGAGCTCAGCACCTTCCTATCCATTTCCCCTCCTCAGGAAGCTGCAGAGAGCGATGAGGTCACCCCTCAGCCTCCTTACCTCAGAGAATCACAGAATATGCTGAGTTGGAAGGGACCCACAAGGATCATCGAGTCCAACTCCTGGCCCTGCACCCATTCCCAAGAGCCACACCATGTCCCGAAGAGTATTGCCCTGACACTTCTTGAATTCTGTCAGGCTTGGTGCTGTGACCACTTCCCTGGGGAACCTGTTCCAGTGCCCAACCACCCTCTGGGCAAAGAACCTTTTCCTAATGTTCAACCTAAACCTCCCCTGACACAACTTCAGGCCATTACCTCAAGTCCTGTCACTGGTCACCACAGAGAAGTGATAAGTGCCTGCCTCTCCTCTTCCCCTCATGAGGAAGTTGTAGACTGCAATGAGGTCTTCCCTCAGTCTCCTCTTCTCCAGGTTGAACAGATCAAGCGACTTCAGCCGCTCCTCATACGGCTTCCTCTCAAGGCCCTTTGCCATCTTCATTGCCCTCCTTTGCACACTCTCTAACAGCTTAATATCTTGCTTCCATTGTGGTGCCCAGAACCACACACAGTATTCAAGGTGAGGCTGCCCCAGTGCAGAGCAGAGCGGGAAAATCCCCTCCCTTGACCGGCTGGCGATGCTTTGCCTGATGCTCCCCCGGACATGGTTGGCCCTCCCAGCTGCCGGGGCACTGATGACTCATGTTCAACTTGCCATTGACAAGGGCCCCAGGTTTCTTTCCACAGCACTGCTTTCCAGCACCTCAGTCTGTATGATCCGGGGTTGCCTCATCACAGGTGCAGAATCTCCAAACTAGACAAGCCCAGAGTCTTCAGCCACATCCCACTGGACATTCCTTCCAGCCCTTTCATCAGCTTTGTTGCCCTTCTTCAGAAGTATCCAAGGACCTTGATATTCTTCTTAAATTGTGGGACCCAGAACTTCTCATAGTGCTCAAGATGAGGACACACCAACACTGAATACAGCAGAGTAATCACCTCTGTTGACCAACTGGTCATGCTGTGTCTGATGCAACCAGGAAGCAGTTTTCCCTCTTGTCTGCCAGAGCACATTGCTGGCTCTTATCAAACCTCCTGCCAACCAGCACCCCCATGACCCTTCCTACAGGTCAAATAACAGAAAATAGTCCATATCTTGGAATAAGCTAAAGATTAATTAAATTCTAAGTAGGAGTTTTGGACTTTAACTGTGACAGATGCTGTGTTTGCACCTGGAGAGTAGGGTACTTGCTCACTCAACACAGAAAGTGTTAGTACAAACATTCCCAAGATGTTGGGGAAAGAAAGCAAAAATAGCAACTTAAGGAGAGAGGGACCCTCCCAAAAGTTCCTTCCATGATGACAACCAAACCGCCCTGAAATGGGAGCGGCTGACCGGCTTTATGGATATAGCTCAGGGCTGGATTTAAATGCAGAAATTCTTCATTGGCCACATCTTTTAAGGAACCATGAAACACAAGTGGTAAATGGAATAATAGTTCAAAATTGGGGATTTATTAGTTTCTATTCTCATTTCAGATTATGTTCACTCTAGGGGCAAGGACAGCTGTCCTGAAATTATTTCCTTCTGATTGGGAACAACAGGGTTAAGTTACTTCACAGGCTACTATGGCATGCCCAATACAGGGTATTTGCTAACAGGCAATCAGAAAGTGCCTGAGCACAATCAACTGACTACATCCAGCAACATTACAACATTGGACAACGGGAGTAAAATCTAAGAACTTAAACTGGTCACCACAGTGACCAATTTTAAACTGGTTTAAAATTAGCTTTAAATTGTTTCTATTTCAATATTTAATATTGACTGAAAGATTTCAGTTGACATAGTGTTGGGGGAAAAAAACAACTTAAGTTTTCTTCATATCTTTTTAAACAATGATTTTGTTCTATGCAAATATAATCCAATTTTATTTTGGCTTTCTCTGTAACCCGGACTTTTATTTCCAAGTCTCACTTTTTCTCAGAGCAGTGAAGAAAACTCAATTTAAGATAGAACCTCAGGCATGCAGTATATATCAAATGAAACTGAAAACACATTTCTTCCCCATTTCCCACACTATAAACAAGATGAATACTTCAGCATACACATGCACAAATTCCACAGTCCCGGCCACCATGAAGTAACAAAATGAGGGAAGTTTTGAAAATTAAACTTAAGGAACCTCAGTCCCCTGTCTTCCCAGGACTCAACACCCTGTGCTGCCCTTTGTCTGGAGACAAGTGCATGCAAGTGAGAAGCCCTCTTATCCACCGTTCATCATCCCATGAGAAAAGAAGTGCAGTGTTACAGCTGGAAGGACATGAATAAGCCCTTCTGATGTAGTCCTCTGCCTACAGATTACCTATCAATTAGGTTTGGCACCCTGGGTCTGAGATTGAGGTAACAAGTAACATGTTTGGTCCAGATGAGAAAGGTGTGGAGGGCTCAATGTTAGTGCAGTGCCATGCTCCCCTCGGCATGCCTTCTGCAGTGCCAGTGTCCCTGGAGCTGTAGCCTTTTTGGCTCCCAGAACCCTAACCCTAATCCTAAAGACAGCTGGGGACTGAGGATGAGGTCTGCAATATCATGTTTGGCCAAGCAGAGAAATGACTAAACCAAGGTATCACCCAGAAGACAACACTTCTGTTATAAGCAATAAACTGCTTTTCATTCACAGCCTCCCAAGGGAAGGTGTGGAATTGGTTTAATCTCCTCAGCTCCCTACATTACATTTATCTCAATATATTTTTATAACATTCTAAGAAAGTATATAATCGCAATCACTTCAGAATAAATTCGTATTCATTAATTCCTACAAAAATATGATGGACATCATATATTAAGAATAGAAAGCATAAACAAACCATAGATTACTTTAATTTCTCTGATATAAAGCAGTTAAAGGATTGTGTGCTGTAGAAGAGAACCCTGCCAAAGTAAGAGGGCATGCCTGGGCACTGAAGAATTAAGCACTTGCTTAAGTTTGTGGGACAGGAGACCAAGAGAATTGTAGAGACTAATACAGTTAATTTTTTCCAAAATGGTGAAAGAGGTGCCTGGCAGGGCTTTCCCATGTCCCTTTGATTGCACCACTGCATCTATTTTTTCCTTTTCTTCCCAGATTCAAGTTATTCAGTATTTAAACTGCACTCTTTCTTTTAAAATAACCTCTCAAGAATCAGACCATGAAGCCTCATGCAGCCCTTGGCTGAGGCAATGCTCCCAAAATTACATCAAAATGGGAACCGTGCCCAAGAAAGGACTATAGGATTCAGCTGTATGTGAAGAAAAGGATTGAAATTATGGTATCAGGATAAGACTTTATATTTCAAACATATATTTATTCTTTTCACTAAATCACCAAAGAGTATGGGGAGAAGTGGGGGATATCACTGTAGAAAACCATATGGTATTTAGATTTCCAAGCCAGAATTATGTGTACTAAATATTTATAGAATCCAGTGATATTCTCTTCTTTCTGTTTATTCCTTACATGTCACCCAGAGCAACTCTGGCCAAGCACCAATCTAATATCTAAGCAAGTTACAGGCAATCTAAGCATGGGGAAAGAGAGAAAACAGATCACCAGTAGGGCCATAATTAGCAACCTAAACCTGGAAGGAGGCGCTTGGGAAGTGCTTCTGATGCGTCTGGATTCCAGCCCTCACCCCATGTCACGAGTGGTTTCAGAAATTGAGTTCTCAGTCTCTGCAAGGGGTAGGGAAGACATACACAGTATTTTTGGCTAGACTGAACAGGGGCATATGTGGAGCAGCTGCAAAAGCAGACATCCGTCTGCTCTCAGAGACCAACATAGGAACAAAAACGCATCTCAGCGATGACAGCTAACTTGCTCCTGGCGTCTACTGGGTAAGCTCTGTCTTCCTACCTGTGGCATGCAGGGCTGTTGTGTTTATTTTGCTTCAGACAAGAACAACGCAGTGTCCTACTTATCACCTTGTGCTTAGAAGAGTACTTGAAGGAGCTACTGAGGTACACAGAAGACCTGGGACATATCTTAATAAGAGTCAATCTTCTCATCCAAGGTCTAGCCTTGACATAGAAATCTTTAGGTCTTTTCCTCTTTCCTCGGCAGTCTTATTCCCTTCCCTGCTCCTACCTGCTTTCCCTTTCCTTTCAGTGTGAGAGCTACCAATCCCCAACTACCCCTTCATTCTTCAGGAATAGTAAAAGAATTTTAAAAAGCATAGCAAGCCCAATACACAGTACTTTACTAAAAGGTACAGCTTTCCCTGCCAATTACCCTCAGCATCAATTTAGACAGAATGTGGGATGCTGCTTGTTGAACATTTTGCATAGGTGTTGTTGCTATACAAAGTATGGTGCAGACAGGTCTTGTTAGTATTATGTAGAGTGGAAGTCACCTACTTTTGCATATATATATAGACATCTTCAAATTTATAATAAATTTTTGCATACCACAAAAATAACAATAATTTCAGAATCAGATTGATGATATCAACCAAAAAATGTTGTATCTTCAATACAGAAAATTCTTCCATTTTTATAATTACAATTCACTATGAAATTGGTACTCAAAAGTTCCTTTCTCTGTGTCACTGAAACAGCTATTTACAATGAAAGACATACTTACCAAATTTTGCCAAAAGTGTAATAACAGCACATCTGTTATTCTTCAAATACATATTTTCTAAAACAGTTGGTATTTACTTAACATATAATAACAGTTATTAAATCATTCTTAAGTCTGTTTTGTGGAACTGTAGTGTAAAGCATTACACATATAAGAGAAACATCACGGGAACAAACGTAAAAAGGGAATAGGAGTGTTGTTAGTAGCTGAGTAGTTACTAGTCACATTAGAAACTACAACTCAGAGAAGTATAGTAAGAGGAAGATTGGAAGTCTGGAAACCCCACAGAACAACGAGTTTTAAGAGGTCCAATGCCTTCCATTTAAAGTTTTAAAATTATTAGGTCATTTATAGGTCAACAAATATGTAATAATAGAAGACATTTCTGTAATCATTATTAAATCTACTAGACAAGGACATAAGCTTCATCATCTGGTGACTCAAATTAGAGAAATTTAGGTGTTTAAAGAAGTCCTTCTTTTGGTTTTAATTTTCTGCACTGTAGCATCATTTCTACGGCTGCATTTCCCCAGTATTGGCTGTGGCTCGTTCCAGGCTCTGCATTGCAAGCCTCACCCCAGCCATGAGCTGGAAAAACACTACTGACTGCATTACAGGATAAGACCAGCTCCATGACTGACCTGATTCTCTTTCCTTTTGAATTTTAACAGGCTTTGTGCATTAAGCTCTTCTAATTGCCATTGTAGCCAGGAAACAAGCACAGTCACTGTTAATTGATCATAACTATTTCACTTGAGATTTCAAGTGAGCCTCCTAGCAACAGGACAAGAGGAAATGGCCTCAAGCTGAACCAGGGGAGGTTCAAGTTGGACATCAGGAAGAATTTCTTCACTGAAAGGGTGGTTAAACATGGGAAAGTGTTGCCCAGGGAAGTTGTAGAGTCGCTATCCCTGGACATGTTCAAGAAACAATTGGATGTGGTATTTAATGCTATGGTTTAGTTGACATGAAGGTGTTTGCTCAAAGATGAACTTGGAGGTCTTTTCCAACCTTAATGATTCTATGATTCTATGATATACATTGGGTCCTGAATGTGACTGAAAAAATCTTAAGCCTGTGAGATGAACAATGCCTTCTAAAACATATTTTTAATCATTTTTGGAACAAAGGACAGCAGAGCTGGCTGCTTTACGACATTTTAAAGAGTATGTGGGTACCATCTAAACAAGCCCCAATAACGAACAATAATTCCCCTGTTAACATTTGCAAAAAAAGCCACCATACTTAACCATAAATCTACATTTTTTTTGCCTATTAAAGATTATTAAAGAAACCATTAAGGTACCAGCTTGCTTGACATTAAGGTATCACTCATGTTCAGCATTTTTGCTGAGCTTTTTTTATTTCTTGTAGGACAGTGCTATACAAGCTAGTATTTTTCATAATTCTGAAAATGTGTCCACAATTTTCTTCAGAAAATACAGTCAGGGACTGCAGTCTATATTATCTTGGACAAAGGTGATGACTACCATAGTATGTTACAATTAGCTAATTTGTAATGTCTTGAAAAACAATCAATAATATGAAGGCTTTCATTTAAATCTATCAAACCCACATATACTCTTTTTAATTGAAAAGCTCTTAACTACACTCATTTCCTGGATATAAAACTACTTTACTTGAGCTCCAGTATTTTTAATTTCCCTCACACTGAAAAGCAGCATCCTCAGCTCACAAGTAATGCTTACATAAAAGCCTCACAGTCAGATCTCTTGGTGCCACAATGCTTTCAGGATATGAAGACAACAGCAATGTAAACACTCTACCATTGCAGAATAAACACCATGTAGCCACAAAAGAGCGGTGACATCACCTGTAAATTATCTGGGCTTAATTTTCTGTAGTGTAAACTGACTGTCCATATCTCCTGCTCCTCAACCCACTCTAAAACAGTTTAGAGAAGAACATTTTGTATGAATCTTCCAGTTTTAAAGAAAAGATTATTCCTCCTTAGGACATTACTTAATGTCTTCCCTTTTGCGTGTAAAATCTTGCTTCCTCCTGAATGAGAATGTCCTTGCTCAAACAACACATTCAAATGCTATTGATATTCCACAGCTAACTCAGGGGTGCATGAGTCAACAGCTTGCAGAGAATATGTTTTTAAATAGCAAAGCGTGTTGCTGCTGCTTCTTTTCCTGGAGTTGATACAAATAACATAAGAACAGCTGTATAGGATCAGAGCTAATACAGACGTAGCCCACTATCCTGTCTCTATCAATGGCCAAAAAGGGATTCCTACGGAAAAGAATAAGATTAGGGAAAGTATGTAGTAATACATACTCAGAATTATCTCTCAGGTTTGAGAGATTTGCAGACCTGGGATTTCTACTTCTGTGACTGCAAGTTAAGTGTAATTCTATCAACTAAGTGTTACATATAGCAATGTGTATCCCTTTGTTTACTTTGGAATTTATGGCTTAAGATATAAAAAATACCTTAAGCAATAACATAAAATATGATATTAAGCAAATACTGTTCTAAAGGAGTCCACACTGAACTTTGCATATTTGTTACTCATCAGTTTTTTAGTCAACCAACTTTAGAAGTTGTGGATGCCTTATCCCTGGAACTGTTTAAGGCCAATTTTGGTGGGGCTCTGAACAACCTGGTGTAGTGAAAGGTGTTTCTGCCCATAGCAGCAGGGTTGGAATTGGATGATGTTTAAGGTCCTTTCCATTCTGTGATTCTACGATTCTATAATATATCCATGTCATAAAAAAGCTTGTGTTAAAAATACAGGTAAGATGATAAATATTAAACCCAAATCTTAATTGCTCTATCCGTGTGAAGGACTTATCTTTCTTTTTTTTTCTTTGCTGGTTCTCTGAAAAAGCTGGTAAGAGAATGTACTTGCTTCTGTGATTATGGCAAGCCAAGTGCATTCAAGTCTTCACCCCATCTGTGCTAACTAATGCGCTGCTTCAAATCAAGTTACTCCAGGATGACAAGCAGTCTCACAAGGTGCAGAAGTGACATTTGAGAGCCTTTCTGCTTTTCAAACTAGAGTGACAATAATGAGATCTGCTCAGTAATCTTTTCTACATATTTGCCTCCTCTCAGACAGGCTTCTCAGTCTAGCAAGAATTCTTCATCTTTCATGTGGTACATACAGTGCATATACACAGTTATCACGGGTTCTCTTTCTTGCTTTGAAACTCAGATAAAAAAACATTGACCATTTTCTGTTGACATTTTCAAACCGAGGTATCAATTCATTCTAGCACTCCTCAAAACCTTTCTTTTTTTTTCTATTCTGATGGAGACAAGCAGGACCAACAGGTGCTAATTCATAATTTGGGTGATGGGAGAATCAATAGTTTACCGTAGTGCCTTTCAGACATGTTTGATGTCACGCAGAATGAAATGCTCATCAAGGTACCAAATTGCATGTAACTTGAGAAAAAAAGCACCATCTGTGAAAAATAACCTTTCAAGGATATCAAACGCAGCCACTGAGAATGTGTAATTTTCACTAATATCGAAAATTTTGTTTAAGTGGAGGGCAGATTCTTTTGCTTACCATTTGTAGAAAAATAAACATGACATTGAGCATCTGAATCCCAACATCAGATCACTCTTTACTGGGCTTGGCCTAGTTTAATTTACAGGATAGACATATGTTTGTGGTATGATGACCTTGTGGTTAAGTCTTTCTGCAAGAAATTCTTGCACTTGAGGAATTTTGCATATTGAATTTTACTGTGATGATGAATAGCTCTCTGACATCTTTGGACCTCTTTCAACTTCATTTACTTTTGTCAAAAGTTTTGTGGAAAAAATAATATAAGTGAGAGCAGTATTTTCATTCATAAGTAAGACTTGTGCCCAAATGATGTGTCCCTTTTTTTAATACTAGCATGCTGTATAGCTGCCAACAAAAAAACACCACAAACCAAGTTCATATGGTGAATAAATTGCTTCAGATTGACTGGGGAAAGAGAAGAGCACACAAAAAGAAAAGCTGAACACATATGCGCATGACACTGCATGACTTCCTTTCTAAATTTGAGGTCATTGATGAACTCAGTCAACTAAAATAAATAATTCTGCAAATTCACCCACGCAGTTTTTCTTCCTTTACTTTTTGCACCGGTAAGGAAATAAATTTATGGCTTACCTTTCAAAACCAATCTGCCGCAATGTTTTCTCCCATGTTGAACCTATATAAAGAGAAAAAAAACAAACATCCTCAGTGAAGAACCTTTTTGGTATGAACACTCTTACTCTTCTCCTTTCCTTGTGCAGCTGGGGTCATAAGGAGATTTTTCCACCCCTACAGAAGTACTTGTAAATAACATCTGTTTTCCCCCGAGTGAAGAACTGTTGAGAGAAGCTACCACCGGGTGACATAACTGTGTGGAGGGGTATCAGCCTGTATAAATCCTTCACATTGCAAAGCAGATAGTCACTGCTACAGTTCACTGCAATTCCAAGGGTGGTCTCCTCTGCTAGAGCAATGTGATCTGTTCTTGACTCCTGAAAGTGCTGAGTTGGCATCTCACATCATGCACTCTTCACATTTCAGCTTTTCATTTTACTGTAGTGTTCGCACGATTCCTGCTGAAAGCTTTACAGCTCCTTCTGAAATCCAGGCCTTTTCATTTTAAGCAAAAGCATGAAGATGAATTTCTGCTTTATTGTTTAACCCTTCACACTCATAAAAACAGCTGCAAAGGACTCTTTCTCAAAACACCACAAACTACTCAAATACACAGACTCATTCAGAGAATTGTCCTCAATATTTCTGATACACTTTATACAGATTTTACCTAGATTTTCTCCAAAATAACTCCCCCCACACTCCAAGTATTAGGTGAGGAGTTTTCAGCTCTTGACAGGTTTTCTTGCTGGTTGCCAGTCTCTTTTTTTTCCTACCATTATTTGGTCATTATAAATACAGGCTACTAAGTGCAAAAATATCTCAAGTCATGCAGGTCTGAAGGCAAATATGTAGGAGGACATGAAGCTGGGTCAGAGTTTGCTCTCTGCCTTTTTATACTACTGTGGGAAATGCAATAGAACTGAATGCCATGTAAGCAACTGCAATTCTTTTTGAGTGATTCATCTGAATCATTCACCAAAATCTCAAAATCAGAGAAGAGACAGTAAGTCCAATTCCTGATGCATTCCATCACCCAAAGGGAAATATAAATTAGGAAAATTTAAAAAGGTTCCCTGTGAGTGACATTGAGTAGCACCACAGAAACTCAGAGACAAGTAGAAATGTCACCAAGAAGTACTGAGAAAGAGTGGAAATACATGAAGGAAAGCAACTTTGACTTAAATCAGGAGAATTTCAGGATTACATGCATATTGTGCAGCATGTGCTTATACGTAGACTATAACAAAATCATGGATTAGATTCTTTCTACAGACAATCCAAGTCCTACTTGACAAATTGGTATGGAGAAAAGTGGTGACATAATACTATCAATCAGAAAAACCTTTGCATATGTATCCCTTAACATCATTAACTTTCCATTCTGTTAAAGGAATCAATGATCTACCATGTCTGTAGTATAGTATTTATCTCTAATTTGCAACATGTTAAATATTTGTCTAAGATCTAGTAAATGCTTTCCTTTGAACTTGGGACACTTCCTGACAATCCAGATAAGCATCTAAAAACTCAAGTTCTAAGAAATTTTGGAGTTGAGTGGTTTTTGTTTCGGTTTTTTGTTTGTTTGCTTGCTTTGTTTATTTTTTGTGGGTAAACTTTGCAGTTTAGTCTAAGGAGAATGTGGTAAATTTCTAATATAATGACACAATTTCTCTGTACAATACTGTATAGTATCTGTCTGGTTTGTAAATCACAGTCTAAGCAAATAAAAATCAAAATTAATAAAACTAAAATGTTAATTTCCTTATAAGCCTATGTTGTTCAAAGCTTCCTTCACAGTTCCTAACTGGACAGCCACTCATAGAGAAAATATTGTGTTGTCTAAGCTGAGCTACTCTAATCTAGGGGAGATGTATAAGCTCCTCCAGCTGTGCCAGGGGAGATTTAGGTTGGATATTAGGAAGAATTTCTTCACAGAAAAGGTGATTAGACATTGGACTGCCCAGGGAAGTGGTGGAGTCACCATCTCTTGAGGTGTTAAAGGAAAGACTGGACATCTGGTTGACATGGTAGTGTTTGGTCACAGGTTGGGCTCAATGTTCTCAGAGGTCTTTTCCAACCCAATTGATTCTGTGATCCTTTAGCTGGTAGGTTCTTGGTCAGTTCCAAACACGGTCAGTATACCACATTATGCTCTTCTGGAACCCCTTCTTCATTCGACTTCTCACCATCAGCCGCTTCAGACTTTGGTCACACACATTTTCAGCTAAAGGCTCTAAAAAACTTTTCTAATGATCATGGCTAGGCTTTGCAAATGAAAATTTGGGGAGGGCTTTACCCACATTTGCTACAAGCGTGTTGGTGGCTAAAAAGGCCAATATGAGATAGATGTCTGGTTGCAAAAGGCACAGCAGAAAGACTCCTTAGGTGGTATTGGCAAGACACGATTCTTTCTGCGTTGTCTTTTCTCCTTGAGAGTGATTCTGCATGCGTTCTCAAAAGAAGCAGCAGCATTATAGATAGTGTGACTCCATATCTCCCGATTGGAGGCCAGAGTAGACCAGTTATGGTGATCAATATGGCCAAGGCTGAGATGTTGTTTCAGGGAGTCCTTGTATCTTCTCTTCGGGGCTCCTCTCTTGTTGCAGCCGGTGGCAAGTTCACCATAGAGCACGATCTTAGGGAGGCGGTAGTCCTTCATCCTTGAGATGTGTCCTGCCCAACGCAGTTGTGTTCTCAGCAACATGGCCTCAATATTCGTAACTGCTGCCTGTTCTAGAACTGACGTATTAGTCACATAATCTGATCAGTGGATGTTTAGGATTGTACAGAGGCAGCGTTGATGGAAGCGTTCTAGGAGTTGCAGGTGGTGGTGGTAGATGACCCATGATTCAGATCCATATAAGAGAGTAGACAGCACTATGGCTCTGTAAACACTGATCTTTGTACTTTTCTTCAGGCATTTATTTCGCCAAACTCTTTTATGGAGTCTTCCGAAAGCTCTATATGCCTTTGCTAACCTGTTGTCTATCTCCCCGTCAGTCTCTTGTCCGAGGAGATGAGGCTACCTAGGTAGTTAAACTGCTGAACTGATTTGAGCTCTGATTTGCCAATGGTGATATGGGGATGATGGAAGACTTCCTGAGATGCTGGTTGATAGAGAACTTCTGTCTTCTTTAAGCTGACTTCCAGCCCAAAAAGCTCAGCAGCCTGTGCGAAGCGGGATGTTAAATGCTGCAGAGCTACTTCTGTGTGGGCAACGAGGGTCACCATAAAGCAGCTCACAGACAAGATGATTTAAGGTCTTAGTATGGGCCTTCAGTCACCTTAGGTTGAATAGGCTTCCATCGGTACAATATCGAATGTAGATACCATCTTCATCATCAAGGTCTGCCATGGCCCTTTGGAGCATCATACTTTAGGGCAATGGACACAAAGCTTTTCCGTTCAGGACTGTTACAGCTACAACCAGTGACCAATGTAAAAACACTTCTAATTGTTCCCATTCAGTGCAAAGCAGGCAGGGATTTCAGGCCCATATCCAGCAGAGCACATAAGAGGCTTCAAAAGCGAGGTGGAGAAAGCTCTACCTTCACTTTATGGGAAAAAAAAAGTCAAAGTCTGTTCTGGAATAATTGAACAATGTCCACTGTTTGATCAGTACGAAGAGCTTCTACTTTGGCACGTGTATGTGCTTGTGGTGGGGCAAGACTTCTGCCAGCACAACTACATACATACAATACCTTTCATCACACTGAGTTCATATTTTATAAAAAGAAGTCCTCTACATCTTTAAAGCAGGACAACAAACATTCTCACATACATTTATTTCAAATAAACATGAAAACCAAAAATAATGTGTAGCACATGAATCATCAACATTTGATTGAGATAAGTAAAGACCTACTGCATTAATGTCTTCTATTATAAGTTACCCCCCAAACCCAACAACTTCTGGAGTATAACTGGTTTCACCCAGCACTGATGAATTAAGTCATTGTTAAAAAGATGACTGTGCCACTCCACAGGTAAGTGCAGGGCAGACACAAGCAATTCTCCATATACTTTATGTAGTCCTGTTGGCTCTGGAAGAGTAGCCAATGGGTTTTGAAATCTGAAGATTTGATGAGTGTTGAAGAAAAGAAATATCAACTTCTTATTAAAGCACAGGCTGGTACTGGTATCTTTAGCCAGAGTTTCTACACTTTCCACTATTGTGTACGAATTTTTCACCCCATGACTAGCTATACTTCAGCTGTATGATGTATAGAGAGTCCTACTGAAGAGAGAGAGGGAGAGAGAAAGAGAGAAAGGGAGAAAGGGAAAAAGCAAAAGAGAAAAGGGAATTTTCTCCATTGGTTTAAAACAATCTTTTGGCTGCAGCTGCCTACCAGAATGCATGTGACTCCTCTGAAACAAAGCCTGCCAAGAACATAACTAATGCATCGTATTAAAAAAAACAACAACACATCTTTTTCTATGGAGTCTTATTTTAAAATGTTTATGATCTAAACATTCTGTTTTAAGACTTACCAATTCCATTCACAATAGTATCAACTTCTACACTACACTAACAGCCAAAAGTAAATACCCTGAGGTAACAGCAGCACTGAAAAGAATAACGCTATTAAAAGTCTAGAAAACCTATTATTTGATTTAAACCTTACCCATTGCTTCCAAAACATTAAACAAGATTTAAGTCACGTAATTCTCATTAAAATCAAAAATGGACTTATTCAAGACATAAAGACTTGATCCTGCTCCCAAAGAAATCAATAGGAATTTGGCTATTCAATTCAGTCTTTCTCTCTACTGGGACTGTGGAAAATATTCACCTGTTGACTTTCAGAATCAATCAACTGCTGCACTTGAGTTGCTAAGTTAATTTGGCTTCCCTTTCTTTCTGTTTTTTACCCCCACAACAAACATACTGTAACTGTTTATAAGAATGTCTTAATCTGGTACCCATGTAATTAAGCTTTTGTTCCAAATATTTGCCCCAGACTATTCCTATCTATTCCAAAGATTCTGTTTCACATTAACAGCTCTAGCTTTAAAATTCTTGAAAAAGATGAACCATAATGCAGTTCCAAAATTACTGCTCACATTTAATAGGAACAATGGTAAAATGCACATCATGGGCACATATGCACTCAATGAAATCCTAGCATGAGACTGAAAGTATAAGAATAAAAAATTTAATAAGATAAAATTAAAAACATCTTTCTGAAACGCACAGTTGTCTTCTTTGACAGGTAGGCTTTCATTCACATGGCAGTTTCCGTATTTGATTTGGTTTGATTACAACTCTCTGCTTACTGTGAACTTACTATGAGTGAGAAGACTCACAGTCCACTGCTCGGTTGCTCGCCTTTACAAACTATGAAGTTGCCTAGCTGCTGAAGTGCACTGGTGGGCATAGGGAAAACACAGAATAACATATCCATAGAATCACAGAATAGTGGAATACCAGGTCAGAAGGGACCTCTAGGGTAATCTGGTCCAGCCTTTCTTGGCAAAAGCATGGCTAGATGAGATGGCCCAGCACCCTGTTTAGCTGAATCTTAGAAGTGACCAGTGTTGGCAAAAATATTAAGTAAGTGATTTTCATCCATTCATGGAGGTTGCACAGTTATTCACTTTGAGCCATATCATGCCCTATCTGCCAGTACAGCAGAGATCTGTAGCCGCTCAGGGAGAAGCCTGGCATGAATTGTAAATGCACAGCAGAAATACATACCTCCTATGCCATGCCTGTTCAGGTATGCATGGAGGTCCCTGCTGATCCTGTGTTCCCTATGACTGTGTGTAGTGATTATCCACAGTCTGCTGCCTTCTCACTTCTCCAGAGTTAGTGGCTACTTTAAGAACTACATGCTTGTGTCTGGCTCTGCTCTTCAGGCTTTCTAACAGTAAGAATAATAATTCTTGCATTCTTTGCTCACTGTGATCTGACATAAGGATCAAAGGGGAAAATACGGCTTAACTGAACCAAAAGGCATTGTTTGACATTTTTCAGTAAACATTAAGTGAGCCTGTCAGAATTCAAGTATACAATTGGAATAATATGAAGATCTCCAAAGACTGGAATAGGACAAAATATCTGTAAATTCCATTGACTCAAAAAGACTTTTTTGGAACCTGTCAATGGGGTAAACAGAGAGTCACCCAGACTCTCTGAAGGAACTATCAAGGCACCAGACATACCATAGTCACACTAAACTCATCAGAGTTACATGCAGGAGTGACCTGTATAAACATGTTATGGTATATTAGAAACAGGTAATATTCTTGGAATTGTAACTGCATTGATCTCTAACATTTTGATGGAAAGTAGTTTCAGAGAAACAGCTGAATTTGCAATGGTCAAAATATTCCTATCAATTTCAAAATTTTGATCTGAAGCCTGTGACGCTTACTAGTATTCTTCAAACCATGAAAAATAAAAACAGGGAAAAAAACCCTTTCACATACTCAAGAGATACAAAACAGCAATACAGAATACTCCAGAAACTGAAAGAAACACTTTGTTAAACCTTTTCATTGAGGGTGTCACTTCTTAACTCTGTTTCCCAAAAAACTTGTATCTTCCAAACAATAAAAAACCCATGTTTTTTTAGACATCCTACTTTTTTGCTTTTTAACCAATATAAACCCAGAGGTTTTGTGAAACCAAATAGTAGTTTTGACTACAGAAATGCATGTGGCATAGGAAAGCACTTTTTCTTACTCTCTGCACAGTATGATAGAGGCATTGTTAACACTTACTTACCTGCACATTGCCTATCCAATAGTTAGTTACATAAAAATGTGATGCACAGAAATAATAATTTCTCTCATGAGAAGTGGTATCAGACAATGCTACCATAGCATTTAGCATCTATCTGTCTATTTTGAGAAATAAATCTCTCTTACACTTCCTCTTCTCTTGATTCAAACCACCTAGGCTGCATCCTGCACTCATCACTTCGTAATTTTATCACCACAGTCTATCACCTGGGATAATGATATGACTTTCTTAATAGGACATGTTACTATTCTGCTGCATCCATGCTGATGTTTTAATTCAGAACTGGAGAGTATTTCTTGGGCAAACCTCTTACTATGCTTTGGTTTGCACAACCGAGTGATCTCAGAGTGCACAAACTGGATTCGTTTCACGTGAAACAAAGCCGCACCCCAGGGACACAACTGCCGTGTTTCAGTCGCTAATGGGTATTTGGTCTGTGTGACCAGAGCAGAGCTATCCCACAGTAAACCTCACTCAAACCATCAAAACATGGTAGCCAGGGACTCTGCAACAAATGCCTCACTCCTATCACACTGTGCTGCTTGCTAAGGCAGATGTGGCTCACTCTACCACTCCCAGTGCCTGTCCTGGAGTGTTCCCAAAAAAGCTTTCCAGTTACAGTCACCTTGAGGCATGAAGGGGCAGGTCAGGAAAACATCCTTAGGACTGTCTTCTGGACTGTATCCCACCCACTGCAGTGAACCTTCTTACTGCTCTGAGAGTACAGAGTTGGACTGGATGCTAAGCACTGTCACACTCCCTATAAAACCTCAGGGAGCCAGCTCTGTAAGGCACAAGAGCAGACTATTTAATTTTTCAAACAACTTCTCAAGAGGAAGGAATAAGGGAAAATCTGGGATGTTATGGTTTGCTGTGCATGCTGAAGAGACTAAAATCACCAGTAAAATAGAAGCTTAGGGTCAGTCCAGGATTCTGTCTAGATGAAGAAACTGATTGCTGATTACATACCAAGAAAGAAGACATATCAAGAAGAAATATCAGATTTTGCAAGTCTTTACTTGCCTTCCACTCATACCAGCTTTCAACAGATTTTTGACTGAATAAAGAATACAAATTCGATCCCTCCACAATAATGTCATGGGAAAGATTTACTGTGTATTTTCTCCTGTGAGGAAAATAATACATTATTATCATGAGATACAGAAATTGCTTTCCTATTAAAAAAGAAAACTTGACTCATTCCATGTTAACCGGAAAAATAGTCATCATCAAAAACACTACTTCTCCTCTAAGGAGATTTTAATGAGTGGGAACTTTTACTAATAAAATAAGCAGACGAGGAATATAGAACAAAGTGCAATAGTACTGACACTATATATGTGTGTGTGCACAGAGATGCATATTGGTTTAAAATGAGTATTAAGAAGACAATGGATATGGTAAAGTGATTAACAGCTGTATGTGACAGTCACTTCTTCCAGCCTGTGGCTTCCCTGGGAACTCTGGTCATCCAGAAGGGTCAGTAAAGCTCCCACCGATAAGTTAGGAGGACCCTAAAAGCAGCTGCTTCACAGGCCTTATCCATATTCTGGAGGTTTTGGATTTTGGGGTTTTTTTTGGATCTTGATTAGCACTTACAATTGCAGGGCTGGGGGAGGATTTTTTTTTTTTAATTGAACATTTAACTTAAGATAACACAATGTGAAACATTCCATAGTGCACCTGGGACATAATTGATCCAGCATCTTACTGGAGACAGGGGCAGATCCCTGTCACTTTTTGTGATAGTAAAACCAGTGCCTCTGAGCCTGACACATAGTCTATAGAAATAACTGGAAAGATTTGCATTGAGCTAACAGGCTTTCACAGTTTGCAGAAATGGGAAAAAATAGCAATAAGGAACAGTTAAAAACCAAAATCATGAAGATGACCTGCTCATTAAACAGCAAGTTAAGAGATGTGTGGAAAAAATAATAACTTGGAAAAAGAAAATTTGAAAAAGTACACTCTACATTTGTTCTTCCATGACAGATTTGTTTAAAATTTTACAGAAGTAAGAAACCAAATTTAAATTGGCTGAATCGCTTAACCTATTTTTTGAATCAGATTTTTCACAAGGATGATAGATTCCATAGTTTTTGTAAGAATCATGACTTCTTTTGTCTGCTTAGATAAAGTATATCAGAAACACTGGAGGCAATCTTCCCCCACAAAATACGCATGCTTAAAACCACTCCTATTTTAACCTCATTTAATTTCAAATTTATTTTCTCAACGAGGCATCAAAACAGCAAAACTCAAAGCACCAGAATATCCTTGGGGAATGTATTTCAGATGAAACCTGATATAGCTAGTTAATGGAAAGTACTTCTTTGTTGTTTTTTTAATCTTTTATTTATCTATTAGTTTGCTCTAATGGTTGGTTAGTGGTTTTTAACCCAAACTTCCAAGGTTGCTGCAGATATGAATTCATTCTGCCATCTTTTACTTTTCTTTTTGAAATAGAACTGCTCCCCTTTCCCTCTTACAGTAGACCACTGCAAAAATGGATGAAGAAAAGGACACAAAATGCAAAGCAGAACTTTGTAGGTTACCAGCACAGAATCCCACTGTGGGAATAAAGAGGGACACAATCAGATGGTCCCCAGGTATGATCAATATCTTACTCTTTTTTACAGCAGAAAACAGTGTCAGGGCTCTGGGGAACAGCCTTGAAGGAAGGCAACTTTTCCTGCTGTTGCAATGGAGAATGTCAACCTTAAGTCAGAGAGTGACTGAGCTTAAAAGCACCAAAGGCCTGCTCCAGACCTTCTGAAAGAAGGCCAAATAATAACTAAATGGGCCTTTTTTCAAATATGAAAGATAGTCTTCACTTTGGTTTTCAAAGTAAAAGAAAACTTGTAGTAAGTTTTATTTTTCATAAATCTGAAGAAAATAAGATTTTTCTCCATTTTTGTTGGCAGAGAAATTCACTTCTACCCCAAGCAACTCCACTTTGTCTGCTAAAGAGTATCTTAGAGACAAAGTTTTAACTTCAGAGTGTAACTGACGGGCGTCCTTCCAATTTCTAGAGCTACCCTCGTCTTAGTTTTATTGTAATATAATATACTGTTATGAATAATAATGTCGACCTAGTTTTCCTGCAGTGTTGAATTTGCACGGCGTACCAGTGCAAGGAATTTGCTTTTCATTGTCTCATTTTCTCTTTTTGTCTCATCTGAAGAAGGGGAGGTGGGCAAATGTTTCTGAATTTTGCAGCATAGACGCATGGGAAGGGGGAGACAAATAACAAATGTGTGTACAGTAGCACATCCGTATACAAGAAATTATGGATGAGATAAAAAAGGATAGGAAACTAGGAAATCTTGCACAGAAAAAGGAGGGATATTATGATGACAAAAACATCATTCCAGTGGTGGTATCTGTGATACCACTAACATACTCCACAGCATGTAAACTGTGCCTTTTCTCAGAAATTGCTTATTGTTTTTTTTAACATAGCTTTTTCTAAAGTTAATAGAGAACCACTTCATTCACATGATTGCCCTCACATATTAAGGAAACACTGGCATAGTATGATGAAGACAGTAATTTGTTGCATAAGGCATAAGGTCCTGCCCATATTCACATTTTTCAGGAAAAAAAACTTCACCCAGACAAGTTGTTTCCGCAACTAAAATGACACAAGATACAAAGACCTGAAGTGCAGTGAAGGATGATATCCAGAATAAACTGTAGAAAACTGGCTTGAGATGTGTACAACCTTAGCACATCACCTTCCACAGAAGCAGAAACTAACACTTGAAAACTCTCCTGTCTGCATGCCATCAAGAGAAGGTAGCAGTGACTGCATCAGGCAGCAAGTCATTTGGGGCATGAAAGCTTACTCCCAGAGATCACTTCAGAAGAGAAATCTGGATCCACAAGGATGTGCTCCTCTGGGCAGTAGTGTGACGCAGGCATGCAGACTCAAACAATCAGGATAGGCCAATGATACCAGCAGATGTTATTTTTCCTCCCTAGCAAATTAGCCAGTTCAGCTGACAATAATACAACATGGACTCACTGAGCAAAGGGTTTCTCTTGGTTTAGTTTCCTTTGTCTTTGCAGACCCTACAGTTCTGTGATTTCACTCAATTTTTCACAAAGATCTAGTCTATGAGATCAGAAAGGAGAAAGCTCTTCTGCCTTCCAGCTCCCATTCCTCTCAGAGATAGCTGACTCTGTAGCTATAAAGCTTCTCAGTGAAAACAAAACAGGGTAAAAAAACCTAGAGAAAACAGAAGACTGTGGGGTGCCAGTTGCAGACTCAGCCCAGTTCTTCACTTCCAGATACAGGTTGTTTTAAAACACTGCTGCCACTGGGTGAGGAGCCCATACGGACAAGAGGGTGGCAGGAAGAAGTTTGGGCAACTAAAACTGGTAAGCCACACCAACAGCAGAGAGACCTCCCACCCACCTACACTTCTTCTTTCCAACTCACGAGCACTCAAATTTTGGTGTCCCCTTCAAGCCAGGAGAGACGAGAATCACGCACTTTGCCTCCTGCAAGCCGTTCCTCTGCACACCTGGAACATCTGCTGGATTTCACTATCACTTGCAGGGAACAAGAGCCACAAGTGAGTATTACTGATCTATGCTTTGTTTTATTTAAGTGCTCATGACCACTGGAATAGCAATGGTCAATCCACTAGAAGTCCCCAGACAGATTCCATAAGGTTCCACTGCTATGTGATTGGTTTTAGTTTCGTCTCTAATAGATTGTATGTTTGCATCCAGTGTACTAGCAGATCATTTCCCAACACTTAATTAGTTTTCATTAGTATGCCACAAATAGCATGAGCATTATCAACAAATAAAGGAATCACCGAGTTGCCTAATAATTTCCATTTTTAAAAGCACTCTATGCCTTTTATCTTATGTGCTTCAAATAGTTTACAAATAGTTTGCTCTTTCTACAGTTACTGGCTTATTTAGGAGTATTAGGAGTAATTTCTCCCCATTTACTTTACTTGGCTAAACCTAAGCCAAAAAAAAATCAGTAAAAGCACTGAAACTTTTGCCATTCTCACAAGTTATTAGATGACAAGAGTATTCTCACACCTATTTCAAGTGTGGTTATTTTGTCCTCACTGCAGTGTGTTTTATTTAAGTGCTTCATTAGGTTATTAACAGAGTCAAACCTTTTGAGTAAACACTGAAGCTAATGATGAGAGGTAATATTTTCCTACTCAGCAGAGATTTTTGCATTACAGAAATAATGGGCAATTTAGACATGTGACTCTCAAATGCATTCTTAAATCAGGTATTTTATTTATTCACGTGCTGCTTCATTGCCTTTAGAAGTGATATTACATCAAGGCTAATACAAAAAGAGCAAACACTTTATTGTTTGCTTCTTTTCAAAGATACATGGCCAACAACAGCAATGCTTCGAAGCTAGTGCCAGTTGGTAAGTTTTCCCAATCCAAGCCCAGCAGAGCTGAAGAACTGGAAGGTCCCACAGTGGGATCAGTATATTAAGTGATGAAGCATAGGTGCAATATTAGAGAATAAGCAGTTTATGAAGCATCTTCGTGACTGTATAAAAAACTTACTGGAAATATTCTTGTTGTGCTCAAAATAATACACAACAAAAATGTTACAGTTCAAGACAATGCATCTGAAGGATATTGGCCCAATTTCTAACTGTCTCATCCCAAACTTTTCTCTGCATTAATTTTAGAAAACTAATACACTGAATATACAAATCTGGGCATCTTGGCAACATGTTCTACAAAGCATAATGGCTGTTAAAATTTATTGTCTTTGCCAGCCAGCAAAGTATATTTTATGCAGTTGCAAATGTGAGCTATTCACAGCAGTGGGGGACACTGTACCTGTTACATGCTGAAATAAAAGCAAAGACACAGAGGAGAGAAAAAAATTACATTTGATAGGAAAATGGGCTGGAAAGTATAAAAGGTATAGATTTCTAACAAAGAGCAATTCATACATAAAAACATGGATTTCTATTGGAAAGAGATATAAATTTAAAATTCTGCACTAAAACTAAACTTAATTTTAATCTAAATTAATTTAAACTTCATTAAATCAGCTTTTCTCTGAAGCAACTTCTTTGAAGATATTTTGCATGATAGAAAAAATAATTCACAGTCTAAAATCTGCACATCACCCTTTCTAACTAGTATTTTGGAAAGGAAATTCAGTGGTGGAAATACCTTTAAAAAAAAATCTATACCAACACTTCGGTATGTTTCAGTTTTTACAGTCAGTGAATGTAAAGTACTAAGACTTCACCTGCGATCTCAGTAATATTTCATCGAGCTTTAAAGATTGTATTTTCTAGGGTGGGTTTCCTCAAGTTTTTATACCTTTGACATCATCATCATATCTGCATAGGACAGGACAAAACGATGCCTAACTGGCAGAGAGCTCCAAAGAAAAGGGCAGAGAGCTCCATGTACTATTAACAAACCACATGGAGATGCAAAAGGAGCTCACTTCAAAAGGATGCTGCAACTGTTTTGCTCCCAGATGTTTGTCTTATGACATCTAGTCTCCAAAATAAGGCTGCAAAGCAGATGATACTGAAACACATTTGTGATCTCACCCCTCACACCATCCCAGAGAAAACCAAGCTGTAACATCAGCCACATCTATCCACAGCCAGGTATGTACCCACTGGCATATCAGTGGAGGTTTGGCAGCAGTTCCAGGCTGACAGCATTTCCCATTTCTCCCTACTCAGAAGTCCAGTGGGAGGATAAGTCACTTATGGAGGCTGTTCCCCATTGTCCATGCAGCTGTCCATGGACTGAACTGGGCAGTCACGACGGGAGGGCAAGCTCCTCCTGGCAGGTACACAACATGTCCTCACTGCAAAGTAAAAACATCATCTAAGCATAGTACAAAATGCTAAAACTCATAGGTTTAGCTCATACAGCCCTTCACTAATAATTTCTCTGGTGTTGCTCATGCAAGTTTAATAACACATGTCTCCATGAGTCTTGTTTAAAGGGTTATTGTGGATATGCTAATCTGAAAAAATGTACTTTGTTCCTACAGTTGAGAATGGATGAGATTTGCAGTGGTTCAGCAAAGTCTTGGCAGGCAACAGTCAGCCTGGGATATATCTAAGCATCAGCTTCTATAAACAGCCTATGCATTGTCCACTGTTGCAGTGTAAATCAAGCATGAAAACTACTCCCACAGATGAAAATAATTTAAGTATCCTTATTGACAGAACACAAAATTGTATCACCAGGGCAAACACTTAGAAAATTGAAACTAGAGGAACTACATGCGCTTAAGTAGATGTGCAATATGTAATCCCTTCAGAGGATTCAGAAATCTGTAGTCTCACAAGGACCAGCCTTCCACAAGCTGCATAGAATTTTGTTTTTAAGGGTCAATATTATAATTATGTCATTCATCCTTAGCAAAATAGCAAAATACAATAAAGGGGTCAGTGGATGGCTTAGCAAATATTCAATATAACAAAGCTTTCAAGATATTGGTCAGACTAGAAAAGTTGGGAGCAAAAGCAAATATGACTTGACAGATATTGAGTGTCTCCGGGAAACATTCCCTGACTGCTGAAGCATTTTGTTAAATGTTAATTTTACTACCAACTGTGTACACCAGAAAAGACACCCAAAAAAGCAGCAAATGCCATTGCCCAACCTAATGGGACAGATTTTATGATTCAAACATTTGGGCTTTTTTCAAGGGGAAAACCTGTTCACTATTAAAACTTTACTCAAATTCACCTCACATCTTCTAGAATTTGAGTGAATCACACTGCTAACAAAAGAAGCGTCTTTTCATGGCTAGGCTTCACAAACGAAGATTTGGGAAGGGCTCTGCCCACGTTTGTTACAAGTGCGCTGGTGGCTAAAAAGGCCAATACAAGATAGGCATGTCCGGTTGCAAAAGGCACAGTAGAAGGACTCCTTAGGTGGTAAATTCTGCAAGGTACGATTCTTTCTGCATTATCTTTTCTCCTCAAGAGTGATCCTGAGTGCTTTCTCAAAAGCATCAGCAGCATTATAGATGGTGTGTCTCCAGACCTCCCGACTGGAGGCCAGAGTAGACCAGTTATGGTGATCAATATGTTGATCAAGGCTGAGATGTTGTTTCAGGGAGTCCTTGTATCTTCTCTTCGGGGCTCCTCTCTTGCAGCAGCCGGTGGCAAGTTCACCATAGAGCATGATCTTAGGAGGCAGTAGTCCTTCATCCTTGAGACATGTCCTGCCCAATGCAGCTGTGTTCTCAGCAACATGGCCTCAATACTTGTGATTGCTGCTTGTTCTAGAACAGACGTATTAGTCACATAATCTGACCAGTGGATGTTTAGGATTGTACAGAGGCAGCATTGATGGAAGCGTTCTAGGAGTCGCAGGTGGTGGTGGTAGATGACCCATGATTCAGATCCATATAAGAGAGCAGACAGCACTATGGCTCTGTAAACACTGATCTTTGTACTTCTCTTCAGGTGTTTATTTTGCCAGACTCTTTTACAAAGCTTTCTGAAGGCACTATATGCCTTTGTTAACCTGTTGTCTATCTCTCCGCCAATCTTACCGTCCGAGGAGATGAGGCTACCTAGGTAATTAAACTGCTGGACTGATTTGAGTTCTGATTCGCCAATGGTGATATGGGGGTGATGGAAGACTTCCTGAGGTGCCGGTTGATAGAGAACTTCTGTCTTCTTTAAGCTGACTTCCAGCCCAAAAAGCTCAGCAGCATCCACGAAGCTGCAGAGCTGCTTGTGTGTGGGCGACAAGGGTGGCGTCATCAGCATAGAGCAGCTCCCGGACAAGATGATTTAAGGTCTTAGTGTGGGCCTTCAGTCGCCTTAAGTTGAAGAGGCTTCCATCAGTACGGTATCAAATGTAGATACCGTCCTGATCATCAAAGCAAGTCTTTACTGCTACTGTTATTTGCCCTTTACAGAAAAATAATGACGTGTCAGTGGCCACATCTTCAACCCACAGAAGAGTGAACTGCACTCCCTCTTCTCCTCCAGTATTCCTCAGCCCACCCTAACATTCTATCTCTATAATGGGTGTTAAAATTTGGACTCTTCATGATCCTTGCTTCAAGCATTAATCATACGAAAAACTCAATAAAGCAAAACTTCTGAGGAAAGGAAAGCCAGCTTTTCAGAGGAAAAACATGGGAACCCCACGAGTAGTCCACAAAGGTCAAAGGAAATCCTTCACACCATTAAGGTTGGACATGCAGGTAGACAGAGGAGACATTTATTTTATACATCCCAGTTCTCCACATCTTTCCAAGAACAAAGATGACTAGGTCAAAGTCCCTGCAATAGGTTAACCCCACCACCCAGTATTCACTGCACCTGTGGAAGAGGAGTTGTATTCAAACTGCTCAAGAATTTTACTTCTCTCTCAGGATGTAAAAACTGGCCACTTTAGTTTAAGGGGAAAAAAAAACCAAAAAACTAAAAACTTAAAAACTACTTATGTACCAAAAAAAAGGAGAAGAAGCAGGTTATTAATCCTACTTATTTTCTTATCTGGCATTAGTTTCACATCACTTGAGATTTTAAAGCAATTTTTACCTTTAAGCGAATACTGCTCAATTCAAAATTACATATAGAATTAAGAATTAATTAATGAGAGAGATTTTAGCCTTTGAGTAGATTTTTTCCCATTAGTGCCTCATAACGAATTCATTGTTGAATTAGTAATACATTTGTCAAACCCAGTAAGCAATTACAGTTAATACTTATAAAACAAATTACTGCTCCACTTCAGAAGGCGAATAGCAAAAGTTTGGCATGAGGTTCTAATTATCTACTCAATGTGAGTCATGCAAAAACTGGTGGGACAAATCACATCTTAACTACTGATGTGACCCTACTGAATACAGCTTTCCTACATCGCTGCACCAGTCCTGAGAGCAGAGTCCCCAGTAGGATTTGTACAGGTGCAACAGCCAACCCACAGGCAAAAAAGTCAAAGGGTCTCAACTGCCAAATGAGAACAAACTCATCGAGCCAGTTCAAGTGATTCAGCTGAGGGAGTCAAACCAGAAAATAACTAACAGCTTCTTTTCTATACCACAGCGAAGAAATAAATACGCACACAGCAAAAATTATACCAGCACTCCATACTGAGCTGAAATATAAAAAACCTGACACAAACAAGTGACTTTTAGTTGATAGGTTTTCATAGATGAACTATGGACCCTGAAAGATGCTACACACCCCTACCTCCTACTAGTTCACTTTTGGCAGTGAAACAGACACAGACTGACACTAGAGACTAAGTTTTATGAAAAAGCTGTTAAATAATTAAGGGCTTTATCTCTTGCACAGCTGCTCTTCTGCAGTGTTCATGGAGTGATGTGGGGGCTATGAGCGGAATTAGCCCTTAGACTTGAGAGGCAAATGTAACTTTCTATTACATTGTATGCTGAATTGTATGCACTAAAAGTGATACAAATACTGGATTTCACAGGAGACAAAAAAAATTAAAAGTATTAAAAGGAAAATAAAGAGTCACTTTAATATGTTTCTGTCTCACACTTCAAAGGGAAGCCATGAAACAAATTCTGCACTTTGATTTATGAACAAGCTCATGAGAGATCTACATGGTTTTCCTTAAGACATCTTGTATTTTGTGCATTCCTATGCCAAGAACTCAATTCCCTCAATTCACTTTCTAAATTCAAGGAAGATATCTCTTCTCGTGGATTTGCTGGCATCAGCACTAAGGGCCAGTCAATGGTGAGATCCAGCTAAAGGGGCTGTAAAAAAGCACAGAAGTATACAGACAGTGATTATGTTGAAAAATCTGCAATCCAGACAGGATACAAAAACTGAAGGAAATGTTAAGATACAGTTTATCAGGAAAGGCTAAGAGAAAAGTAGGTTCTAGGTTGTATTGCGCTGGGGCACAATACTGAATCATGATGTTCAGTAATGTGCTTGTGCAGCTTCTCATCTTTCCTTGGGTAGGTGGAAGTTTCTCTTTAGGTAGCTCAAAAGTGACAGAGACACTGTTCATCTCCTCTTGTATCAGGCCCAATAAACCTACACATTTCTTAAATGCTCTCTCTTGTTCTTTCCTCTTTGAAGATGGCCTAACAGAATGGCTGTGGACGATGACTGTGTCCTGGATGAGATCCTCTGTCTTGAGTGCAAATCTTGTACAAAGTAAAAAAATTAAAAATAATGACTTTTTGATTTACTGTATATCACATCTCTCCCTCTCTTTATCCTATTTTCACCATTAGTACTGGGAGTCAGTGAAAAAGAGAATTTTTTTCACCCCTGCTTCCAAGTACCTCTAAACCTGACAGTTGGAACCTCTGCATATGCCTAAAACATACCAGAGTTTCTGGCTGTTGGAAATGTCATAAGAACTTTTGGAGTGAGCTGCTGGTGTCCATGCAAGAAAAGTGTATGTGCCAAGATGTGATATCAGGATTATGAGAGTCAAATTACTACCAAAACAGCTTTTTATTTTTATGTTATTTTCAAGAGATTCTTTCACTGTCAACAGAAAGGGGCCACAAAAATACTCAGGTCAAATGTTTATGTGACAGACGGGTTAGCAATGGCATTTGCACTTCTGCAAGAAGTGTGAATTTTGGGAGACCTCCTGCTGATCTCAGGTCAGGAATCAGAAATGCAAGTAAAAGGAAAAAAACAAGGTATTCCATTAATGCAGCAAGTCAGATATCTGCAGCCAAAGGATGAGGGAGGGTCCCAGGATACATGCGGTACTGCAAGAGGAAATGCATTTCAGAAGAAATCCAAATACAACATATAAGATATGTTGGGCTAAGTGAACATCGGTGGAGCTAATGACTGTCACTTCCATGGAGAATGACTTATGTTCGGCATATGGATAAAGCAATTAGCCAGTTAAGAAAACTACATTAGATGAGAAGTAGCAATAACGGTACAATGTTACACAAAAGGAACTGATTTTACAGATAAAAAAGGAAACTATCACCTGGTTTTCATGGATTCAGGTTGCTGAACAAATGGACCCTGCTGTACTCTGTACATCCTATGATGTTTGTCACTACACTGTGAATTCACTACAGTGAATGAAGACAAATGTGGAAAACACTCCACTGTCAAGGTTTGTATCTGATAAAAGCCAAATAAGATGAGAAAGGCCAATTAAATTCCTGACTGACAGACTGGAAACTGACCCTGGTGAAAGAAGTTTCTGTTCAAGAACAAGCAGCATCTGCATCAGAAGCATAATAGATCCACAGCTGAAAACATCTGCAGATAGATACATATTCCAGGTAAAGTTCTATAATGTTTATTCAGGACATTAAATGCTTAAATAATTGGTACCTTACTGCTTGACTTTTTAATGTATCAATGTAAGTCTTTTGGAGTCTTACTTCCTATAAGCTTTTGCACTGGTGAAATAGAATACTTTCTTCTAGAAAAAAACAGTGAGCAAGAGAGAGAACCAGGACATGATAAATTGAAGAAAAGGTTTCCAAGAAGATCCCTGAGATAACTCTATGAAATCTGCTCCTGAAGGTACCAGTAAAAGTATCAGAGTAAGAAAACAGGTTAGAATGTAGATCATTGGCTCATTAGTTTTAATTTAGTAAGAAATGAACACTCACAATGAGAAGTTTTCTCCCATAGGCTGGCAGGCAAGACATGCTCAGGACCACAATATGAAAAAGCTGTCTATGCAAGGAAACTTGAAAATCTTTGTCTCCCAGCAACTGCTCAATCTCTTGTGCCCCAAGGAGTTTTAACTCTCCATGGTAAACACACACCATTCGTGAATTGAATGCATTCTTCTATCACTTGAATGTATTTCCACAACCATGATGACATTTGCTGACAAAATCCAGTCTAACTTATTATGAGTTGGAGTAATGACGTAAGACCAGGGATCATACCTGATTCTGATTATTCTTTATGTCATTTGTATAAAAGGATATTAGACTTTTGCTTTTGAATACAGTCTTAGCTGTCACTCTGTTGAAAAAAACCTTTTAATAATGATTTCAAGAAATTATTCGATTAGAGATTTCAATCTCATCTTTGTCTTTCTACAGGGGATGCAGTGTTTTAGGGTTTCCACACAGGCACTGTAGATATCAACAAAGGCCTGATAGCAAGGAAGCTGAATTGTCGGGAACTCCAAGAACAAGAATTACAAGTGGGTATATCTTGACTGAATGCCAATGTTTAAACAGAAAAGCGATATTCAATTCCCCAGACAGAGCAACAGCAGAGACAGACCAGTCACAGAGGTCTCCAAGAATAGCACAGGGTAGATGGAGTCACACAAATACTTCTAACATAAGGTACTTTTAGTGTACAATAAACGTAATTAAGTTTAAAACAGATGCACTAGGTGAGATACTGTCACACCAATGAAAAATAATGTCCAGGGGAAATGTACGTGAATGTATGAAAACATATGTGAATGCTGTTTATTTCAAAACCCCTACTATTTGACTCTACTCTACACAAAGAAGCACAAGATTTCCAGTAACAGAGATGATCATTTAGAGCCTAGCCAAACACTATCCAGAGAGATTATGACCTAACTATGCACATCCTGGACTAAGAATTTCAAAACAAAAAAATCTCACTCACATTATTATTTATGCTGAAATATTACCTAAATTTGCCATTTCTGAGTTCCAAAATATACTAATCTTCTTCCTAGGAATACATTAATTATTTCACTTTAACAGCTTTCATACACAACCTCCACCGAGGAAGGAATAATGAGCAAACACATGTTAAGACAAAGTACCCAAAGAGCAGAGTGCTGATGATGGGTTTGATTTACATCTGAATGGACTTAGCATCAGCATTTGGAAATTGCAAAGTCTACATTCCCCTCTCCAAACTGAAATTTTTCAGCTCATAAACCTTTTCGAGATTTATAACAGCTTGCTTAGCAGTGTCTTCTGCACCCCATATGCTAGGGGGATGGGTTTTATTAATATCACTAGAAAATTACAGAAGTCAAGCTTTATGAGCACAGACCCAAATATAGAGGATACTACCTCAGAATCAAACCATTCAAAAAAAAAAAAGGACAACTCCAAGGTGAAAGTAGCTATTTGTATCACCAACAGTAACATAAACCAAAAAACATGCCTCTGTAAACATTAGATCACTTTGGCAGTGCTGCTAACTCAAAGAAGAGAACATGACAGTGAAAGTTTTAGAGATGAATGTAGTCACTATGTAACATGTAGAAGGAAGAGAGGGAAGGGAAGCAGAGCAAGTGAGAAATATTTTCCTTATTTTCCATAATGTGGTAGGTTTCTCTCATATCTTAAATATCAAGACTCTATTGGCAAATCTTAGGAGACCTAGTATAATGTCATGTAAGCCTCATATTTAACCTTATTTATTCTTAGAACTAGATATTATAACTTTTCCCAATTGAGAACAGAAAGCAAGGTTTCGTGACTGCTCTTGCTAAATATCCCTTGCATAACATGGGCAGATACCCAGCTAAGCCTTGCATTCTACCTCCATGGAAGAGATTAACAATGCACTTTCTAGCTTTTATATACATGAAGGATTCAGAGAGGAAAAAAGAAAAAATCTAATGCATTTAGGAAACGGGGAACTACCAGCTGTAGGCAGTTCCCTCTTGCTAACCCAGCATTAGGGGCACATCATTGCAGTGTATGCAGTGGCTTAACTGTAGCACCAGCAATGATATATGCAGGATCACTTTTATGACTTTCAATGCCTACTAATGAGATATTTATTTATTTAAAATTAATATTCTTTACATAAATTAATATCCTAGGAAAGTGCAAATTTTTTGTGGTGTTTACAATAACTATATTACTATACAACAAAATTTAACTCTTGCAAAAAGGAATAAAATAACTCAAATTTATATTGTTGATACTCGGTATTCCCAAAATAACAAGGGTAATATTTTAGCCAACTTTTGAGAAGTCTCTGAAATCAAGACTGCCTCTAGCAAAAAGGTAAATCTAGCAAAATCTCTTGTTCTTCTCTGAGAAAATTACATAGCAAAACACAAAAGTCAATTTTTATCTTTTAACTAAATACATTACCTGCCAACATAATACAATATTTATTGTCAATTCCTACAGCTGCTGTTATAGAACCTTTCACTCTTTACTATAGCTAAAAAAAAAAAACAACAGTGACTGGAACAACTGTGAACTATGAAGGGAAATGTGATATCATTTCCTTATTGTTATCCAGAATGACATAGGATAGATGTGGAAACCCATCTTTGACTTTTTCCAGATGTTCATGGAACTGTATCAGCATTCCAGCTTTGTTTTATGTGGACATGTATTCTGTGAACTTCCTTGCATAGGATTTTCTTTTTTATCGTATATGAGAGAATTTTGACAATGTTTCAGTGGGGACATGAAAAGTCATAAAAATAATTTAAAAATTCACATATCATAAGTGTTGTATAATTTAACTTGTGGAAAGCCTGTTGAGAGAACAGAATGGTAATGAACAGGTGGTACTTCACTCTTAAATCAATGCAGTTTCATGAGCTGAAATTTATTTTGGTTAGAAGTCTTCATAAAATTACAATACAATGAGACTGCAGTAGCAGAGGAGGAGGCCAGTCCTGGATGGCTGTAGAACTACTACATTAGGCAGAACCATGGCTCACCCCTATATGCCAGCAAGACAAACCTGATCTCAAACAATCCCCAAAAGTTATTTACAAACTGCTCAAAATTCTTAATGAAACTTAGAGGTAGGACTAGAGAGAGAAGGTTTTATTTGATTCAGTGCTGTGACAAAAAAATTATTTCTTTATGTTGATTCCCTCCCCCAAATCTTGTTGAGGCAACAAGCTGCATGACTAGCAGCTTCAAGGACTTCAGAAAAGCAAGTCCACTAATGACTCTGAGATGCTTAGCCAGAGACTGATGGAAAGTATCCACGTGTATCTGCTGACTTTCCCTTTCTCTTTCATGTGTCCACTCCTCCTGCGTATTCATAATTATTGAACATCTTACCAAGAAGTGCAAGTTCAACAAATCACTGTTGCTCAGTATCTCTGTTCTGCAGAAAACAGTTATTTACTGTGTGACAAATCTATGGATAACAATATTAAAATTATTTCCATTTTGATAAAATGACTTTTTTTTCTGTTACATGTCAAAATATCGCATCCCCTGTAATATTGCCCAGTTTATACCTCACTTCACATTTTTGGAAGCACCCATACTTGGGGTCAAAAGAGTTGAGCTTCTATGCCATTGACCACTACAGAGCACTTTTCTTCCTCACTGGTACTTACGGCTTTCTAAACTTTGGACAACTTCATGGAATTTTATTATTGAAAAAATAGTGCTGAAATGTCCTCTTCCCCCACTTAGTGAGGCTGTCTAATTGGGTAATTCAATCAGCCTGATTCCTGAAAATGCAAAGGTTGATGAGCAGTACTAAAACTTATAATCACAAAAAGCTCCTGTTGGAATCAATGAGGCCTCTGAAAATGAAAATGAGCACCATGCATGTTTATAGAAACAGAAAGAAATTGAGCACAGTCTAATACCAGATTAAAAGGCATCTCTTGCCCCCTTCAGACTGATTGTTAGTGTTTCTGCCAGTCTTGTATTTTATTCTTAGTCAAACATAAAACATCAGATAGCCAAGAATAAGGCAAGGGATAACTATGTAAATATTTATCTCTGAAACAATGAGAACTGGGAGACCAATAAGTGTTACAAAGTTGGAACTGTTACCAGCATAACATCAGCTCCAATTATTTTTTATTCTTGTCATGTTTGTCTGGATATCATAGAATCACAGATTCATAGAATCATTAAGGTTAGAAAAGACCTCTAATATCACCAAGTCCAACCATCAACCTAATACCACCACCACATTCACCACTAAACCACGTCCTCAAGCGCCATATCCACGTGTTTTTTGAAATCTTCCAGGGATGGTGCTTATAAGACTTTCACCAGTATGTCTTTGTAATTCCACAAGTTTCACACTGCAGCTGTTTTTAATTACCACTCCAGGTGTATGTAAGATTTTTAGGATTAAAATCCAATTTGGCACCTGGACTGTGAAGTCTGTATTTCTAAGAATGACAGTAATTTCCTAGACTCTACAATGGAGCCTATTCTGCATGTAATTTGAGTCCTTCGACATGTCTACAGTGAAGGTAAGAACAAGAGTCCTCTTGTGAAACATTACATTATTTGCGGACAAACTTGTGGAGTCTAGATAGAGCATGAATTTCCTGGAATCTGCTTCGCAGCCAACTGTGGCATCACCAAGAAACCACAGCGACACAATCCCATGATCAGGTCAAACTTTGCTGGCTCTAAAGGATGTGTTAAAAATCATCCTTTTGCATTTCAGTGTTCTAAATATCTGTGCAAAAAGAATTTATGTGCCAACCTTAAAAAGAATTTTCTATATGATATTTTTTGATCATAATGAGTGTAGGTAAGGTGATATATGAACAAAAGAGCATAAAATGTTACTCAGTTCTTATTACTGTGTCCTTTTTTATTGGGGGCTGGCTGTCTTTTGAAGTGTATTACTATATACTTAAATATACAAGTATACAAGTATTAATTATTAATTAATGTACTCTGAACTACAACACTACTGATTCCCTTCAGGAACTAATTCTATACATCGTTCTACACCTGAAAAAGCTCAATAAAATTCTTGTCAACCACTGGCTGGAGTGCATGCATTTTGGTGTTTCACACTACTTCAGTGTGAAAACAGTGTTAAAATTGTTTTCAGTTTTAAAATCAGCACTTGGTGATATCTGATGATAGTTGAAAACCAAGTTCATTCTCTGAATCACTTTGAAAGATATACAATGTTCTACTCAGAAAAATAGGATTACAGTTTTTCATTTACTACACCTTTCACTGGTGCTGTTGAAAATCTTTCTGTTTTCAGACTAGATGATGACATCTCTGAGATCCAGTCCATTGACTGCTTTAAACAAAATCCCTAAAGGAATGTAGTATGATAAAATTCAGCAGTAAACACAGTATATATGGATGGAAATGGTGCAACGCTCCAGACCTAGATATCAGGTAAATACTGGAGCTAAAATGAAAGAAACAAGGGATGTTTAAGACTTTGGAAATCAAATCTACACTTCAAAACTCATATAATGAATTTTCCTCCTTCCAAAGATGTAAATAGTATTTTTTCTTCTTTTGTGAGTGTTACAGAATTCTGCTTATTTATGTAGTTCTTTGTTAAGCGTAAGCATGACAGATACGCTGCACATTGTTTACGCAAAGGGTGTAAGGTACAGCGCTTTCTGGCATCTTGTGTGGTTACTGATTCAGATTCGTAGTCTGGCAGAACTTGAAGGGAATTTTAAGACAGATTTTCCATTTGGAAGTGAACTCAAAGTATGTAAGTTCACATAGTATTTGACCCAGGTTTAGGACTATGTTCTAAGACACTGATGCAGGAGAGCCCACCAAAGCATTTCATACCCAAGCCTGTGAAGAAAACATTTTTTTTCCTGATGGCTTCAAGCCATATTTATGTGAGTGACGCCTTTCACTTTGTTTCACAGGGTGATTTGTTTTACATCACAACTTCCATGAAGGGCTTAGTAAATTCAGTCCTTTCGATTCAAGGTTAGACTAGTTTTTGTCCCAAGCAGCCTCCAGCTCACACTGCCCAGGGAAGCCCACCCACTGGGAGTGCTGCACCACCAGGAATGGCTCCTCACACATGCCACCCCCAGACACAACACTTCACTTGTCCTTGCAGCTGAGATGTCCAACTAGTGGTCCAGCCATGGTAGAGTGGCTGCGGTGAGCAGCTGTCATCATCTCAGCTCAAATTCGCCGTTTGCTTCCCAGCTGAAACAGAAGTCATGCTGCTGATGTAAATCACCAAGAGGTGCAAAAGGATCAAGCCCAAGGGCTCTGACCAAGGGATAAAAGCCCCCTCAAACTTGCAATGTGGGTACAAGCACATGCAAAGGTTCACAGTGTCACACTAACTAATCAAGTTTTCTAAAAATACTCAACATGATTACGTGAGGAAGAGCAATACATAAAGACGCAAACAGCCAAACAGAAAAGACAGATCCTCAGAAATAAAGTGAAATATTTATTCTCAGACAAAGTATTTGTCTAAACAGTGTCCAACACACAAATATATAGTTTCCTACTCCCGAACAGTAATTCTACAGTAAGACTTCCCAGTAAAATATTTATGTTACAGTGATTTGAATGATCAACAAGGGAACATTTCAACATGGTGCTTTACACCAGCTCAGAGATGCTGGTTGCTAAAGCACTGTAGTGCTGTCCTTATATACCCTATACTGCTATGGCAAAACACTACCAATGAGCCAAGAAAACCACTGCAACAGTAGGGCTGGTGTCAGAGTAAGGGCCTAACTCTGTAGACAAATTTTCTCACTGTAACTGTGTGTGTGAGCAGCCTGTTTCTGATTTTGCTGGTCTTCAAGAACATCACAATATGGAAAACAGGTTTTGTAGTAACTTGGGACTTAAAAGCAATTGGCAATGCACACTGTCCGATAAGCTTTTCATAGGAAGGTTAAGCAGGACAAGCAAGGGAGTGGTTACTTACAAAAACATAGAAGGCTACTCTTCATGTTTACTTCTTAATTTACTAACAGCCCTAATGCAGAGTATAAATTAAAAAACTGGTTACACTCTTCTGCTTTCATTTCTTTCACACATACATTCTGCTCTCCCCTCTTCTATTCAAGTTTTACTGAGTGCCTTCTCCTTCACAGCTGGCCTTGATTTCTTCCTTGTGTTCTTCCACTTCTGCTTCTTCCTTCAAGACGACAGAGGGGGAAAGAAAACAGCTGCTCTCTCTCTCATAAAACAGCCTTAAAACAAGGTGACAGTGATGGTCACACTTCTTTTCTACTGCCCTGCTGTCAGGTGTACTTATCCTAGCTACAAGAGGGACACTAAAGAAAAATTGTCCCAGTTTGCACTACAGCGTCAGTGGAATACCTTCCAAAGTCCACCAGCTTCAGAAAGAAGCTGTACAACCCCATGGGCCATCCAGCAGTTTTCCAGGTCTTCTCTCCAATGCAACGCTGACTGTCAAAAGCACAAACCATGAGTGGCACTGAGAAGGACCATCTCCTGTGTCAGGTTCTCTTAAATGGTGGAACATAAGTGAGTATGCTAATACCACTACAGCATAATTATATACATTATGCAGAAGGTGTTACATATCATGTCTTAAAGTGACTATTTTTAATATTGCTCGGTTTTTACATAGCAGCTTGTGAGTCCAGAAATAAAGACTCCATAGGTTCAATGAACACCAACTTTCCAAACCACTAGGCAGCAACACCCAGCAGGAAATTAAGCAGGACTTATCATTCATGCCTAAGAAGCAATTACAGAAGCTTCTGTTTCCCCAGTAATAAATTTCCTGGCCACATAAAGCTGCACAGAAAGTGCTGAAGAAATGTTAACATCCAGTATGTACTGAATTAAAGGAAAACTAACTTTCATGCATAGAATAAGCTATTGTTGCAAGTTTCTGTTGAGGCAAAAAAGGCATGCTAACACCTTTGACTAATTAAGTTTGCCATAAGATGTGTTCCACATGTTAAAGATTCTTGACTCTTGAAACACTGACATGACTGTCATAAATAGTTATTGGTAATACTGTACCAACACACACCTTTCTAGGACCCTGTGCAATGACCATATTTGTACCACCACAACTGGATCTCACTGCAGTTTTACAGCTGAGCATTCTTTTTGGTTCCAAGTTCTCCGTGACTCCACAAAGAAATTCCTTCTTACATTATTCATGACTCAGACTCTGCACATCACCTATGCAAAAAACGGCACACTATGAAACCAGAGAATGATAGCATCTATATTAGTTTGGGTTTTTTTCTTTAAAGTCATGTCTCCTATCTTTCTGTCATTTCAGAGGTACTTGCCATGTGAAATAGTATAACAGGATCTTCATCTGTGAATGCTCTACTTCAGTCCCTGTGTGCACCACTTGCACTTATATCTGCAGAATTTTCTATCAGTGAAGGTCTGGTCAAATGGTTATTCATTGCTCTGCAACTCATCATTCTGCAGGCATAGTAACTGATAGAGGGAAGCTCTGAAGAAATCCTATTCTCATTTTTCTTTAAACTATGATATCTCCATAAGACCCCAGCCACCCAGCCGACTCCTGCTGCAGGTCATGTAGTACAAACCACAGAACAGGAAAAGTCTCTTCTCAAAGGAGTTCATAAGCTCAGTCAAAGCAGGGTTTTTTTCAATATGCTTGGCACTGGGCAGATATAAGTACCACCAAGAGACAGTGTTACTGCTTGGGATATGAAAGACAAAATCCATATGTTGACTTTGAATAAAGAACAGTGGTTTTCACAGTTTGCTTTGATTTTCATAAAGTTGTATTAACCTGTATTCTGGAAACATTTTCAGCTTCTCATATGCTCAGGCTTTAGTATCCTGCTAGTAATATAAGCAACAAAGCTTCAGTTTTGTGAGGACATACCTCAAAGCCAAAGCACATGAAGTAACTGCACTAGTTTCACTGGGACAGAGTCCATTTTCTTCCTAGTAGCTGGTACAGTGCTGTGTTTTGGGTTTATTATGAGAATAATGTTGATAACACATTGATATTTTGGTTGTTGCTAAGTAGTGCTTACCCTAAATCAAGGACTTTCCAGTGTCTTATGCTCTGCCAGCAAGGAGGTACACAAGAAGCTGGCGGGGAGCATCACCACGACAGCTGACCCAAACTAACTATAGAGATATTCCACACCATAGCGCGTCATGCCCAGTGTATAAACTGGGGAGTTGGCTGGAAGGGACCAATGGCTGCTGACAGGCTGAGCATTGGTCAGCGGGTGGTGAGCAATGGTATTGTATGTGTGTCACTTGTGTTTCTTGGGGTTTATTTTTCTTCTTTTTTTCAGTACAATTAGTAGTAATAGTAATTTATTTTCTTGAAATTATTAAACTTTTCTTACATCAACCCATAAGTTTTGTGGGTTTTCTTACTCTTTTTTTTCCTGATTCCCCTCCCCATCCTGCTGAGGGAGGAGAGTGAGCAGCTGCATGGTACTTAATTGCCATCTGAGGTTAAACCATAACATTCATCTCTCATAAAAACTGAACAAACAGTCTTTCTAGGCAACTGGCTGTTTGTACTGACTTAATAATTAATAAATACTGTAGTTCATGGCTTAAAAAATATGTAGGTATCTAAATTCCATTAAAACTAGACTTTTATATTATGGGATTTAGTATTGTAAGTCTTACATGGGTGATGGACAGCATGCAGAATCTGTACAATCTCTTCTACTAAGATATTGGCATAAAATTTGTTTTTCCCACTGAACCCTCGCTCACCACTCTACAACTAGTCTAGCTAAATGTCTAAACTTAATTTGCACTACATTTGCTGTAATGGACATCTCAGGCTTAGACAATGTTGAGTTTAACATATATATCCCCTCAATGAAAAGTTATTCTGATTCTTCTGCAGTACTACGGTTGGTTGTTTCATCCTATAAAAACCTTGCTATACTATATTCCACTGTTTTTCTTGAAATATGAGTTCATTTCTGAACCTTCTTCTCTTGATGCTTGTACAGACACCACACAAGTAAAACCCAACAACTTCTGTGATAACAGAATGAACTGCTTCTGAGACATTAAAAGGCATTATTTTTACTCAGAATTCAGGCAAGATTATAATCCTTGAGCTGGCACATAAAAATATGATTAAAATGAAGATGTTCTGCTAGACAATGCCTACTCTTAGTGGAATAAAGGTTTGTTTTTAAACATACATTTTCAGACTGAGATAAACTTACAGATGACATCCATTCTAGATTCAACAACAGTCCAACGTAATTGCTAAAGAGAGTAAACACTTCAGTTTACAAATTTCAGAAAAAAAAATGTGAGAAAAGAAGGGCTCCGGTTTGAGGCAGAATGTTGAAATATAGATTTCACTAAGCAAAAAAGTAAGCATAGGATACACATAGAATGGAGGTGACTGAAGATCTTATAAATTTGCAGCTAAACCAGTTGTCTGGAAAGCACCTTGAGCATCTCCCCGGTCAGTGTGAAATGGATGTGTTGTTAGGGAAGAAGGAGCTGCTTTGCCTGGGATGCAAGTTCTTGGGCACTCTGTAATGCGGATAACTCCCAGTTTTGATTTTGGAAAGCAAAAGCATTTGAGAGGACATAGCGACTTTTCCAGGATTAAAATGAAATGTTTACTCTGCTATGACTTCTGCTCAACAGCAGAAGCTTCTTATAATAAACTTACTAGTTTTTTTAACGCCATTTTGATTAAATGAAGTAGCATTTTTGAAATTAAGATTATCAAAATTATCAAGACAATTAATGGTCAGGAAATCATCAGAATATTTGTTTCATAACATAATGTTTCAAATTTCCAATATTTTCAAAATATTTGTTTTCAAGGCAGTTTCTCATGAAATGGTGACTAAAACAGGTGAAAAGAGCCCAAAAGATACAGACTCCAGGCAAGAGCTGGACCAGTAAGTCATGGTATTTGAAAGACCTGCCTGCATCTGACACACACCTTTGAAATAGAAATATGAAATTCTGTAAGAAATCTTTTAATCTTTTTCCCCTTCATAAGTAAAAACAACATCTTTATTTCTAGAGGGTTAATAAATCCAACAAGAAATACAGCAGCCTTTACCAATGTAATACTTTTCAAAACCATCATAACCTTAAAAGCATACTCAGGAGTGTATAAAAAACATGAAGTCTCACTAGGTATATAGGAAAGAGTAATTTTTCATTCCTATGAAAGTTCAGTTACAGTCTTCAGTCTGAGCTTTCAATAAATGGTGAAACATAATTTATTTGTACTGGGTATTGCTGTTTCCTAATATAACCCAAAACCTCAGGGACATGCCGGTAGTAATGCAAACACAGGATGGTCTTTTAAGCCAAGAAATCATTTCAAAATTTATCTAAAGTAGAAAGTTATTATGATTCCATAATGGTGGCATGCATTTGTTTGACATTCACCATGGCATACTGGGGACAGAGAATTATCTGAATTTCATTCCCATGATCTAACAGAGAAGCTATCTAGGCAACTTGATGCTTTAAATTTATTCTCCCTTTTTCTTCATATAACCATTTGGTAAATAACGCACTCAAACTAAACACAGTAAACAAATGCAAAGATTCATACAAAGTCTTTGGAAGGATTTTAAGGTGTCTATTTCAACTCCATTGGTTCTCTTATTTGATGTATAAGAAAAGTATCCAGAAATAACCTTAAATGCTCTTTTTTGGTATTCTAACAAACATTGACTACAAACTTAATTGGTGAGTAGTTTAATTATTCTAAGTCGCATTTCTTGTGGACAAAATTATTGTTCTGGAAGAATAAGCATTTAAGTAGATCCATTTCCAGAAATCAAGACCAAGGTAGGATGGTAGTCATCAGAAAATAAAAAATTGATGTACATAACTGTAATGAAGAGAAAAAGAAACAAGAGTAATTTTAAACAGAAGAGAAGATACTGTTACAGAGTGTATATTTACAGAGTATTATGATGAGGAATAATTGCATTAATTTAATGGAAGTAAAGTTTAAAATTAACATTGTGGAAAACACTCCTGCTGGTGGTAATGTCATTTTTAAAGATGTTTAAAACTAGTACTAGGAAAGAACTATAGCATGCATACTAAGGAATGCAACTCTCTATTACCTTGTGATCTAATTTTCAATTGCCTGTCTCACAGATTCTATAATCAAAAGTTGTTACCTAATCTAATAATCAGAATTTTATTCCATCAGAAGTACAAACTTAATAATGAAATTGTATTACTGCATGAATACTGCTACATTTCAAAATCAGATTCTGTATTATATGGAAGTATCATCAGTGAAGCCAGCCTGATAATCTAGCTCTTCATGGCTAAAGAAGATTAGCCCAGCTCACTCTTTCTGTATTTATTCTTTTCCTTTCTATATAAACTCTGATTTAATAAAAAAACTATCCGGGAGGTATCCAATGTTAGTTCCACATACTGAGGTTGTGGCTAACCAGCAATCTTTCATTAAGCTAAATAAGGGCTACTAAAAACAAAATTTTATTAGTGCTAGGCGATACTCACAAGGGTCTTAAGAAACAAAAACCTTCAGTTGGCCAAACAGTTTTAAACACCTTTATCAATACACCAACATAATCTAGAGAATGCTGTAGCATTTTGTAGCCATCCTGAAAAAGAAGGTATACGAACTCTAAAGGAGAAAAGGGCTGACAAAAATAACAAACCAAAGAAGTTAAACATTCCAAGACTTATCCTGAGTACTATCTATCAGTTGATTTTGAATAACATAAGTTCAGGATAATACCAGAATATTTTGAAATGAGTCTGAAATTCTACATGCCTGCTTTTCGTTTGCAGATGGCCCAAATAAAACTGCTTCTAGATGTAAAAGATAAAGGGACAGTTGTTCATTTCCAAAATGAAACTACAACTCTATAAGGTTTAAGAGGTGATAGTTTGTATCACACCTCTAATTTAAACATTTTCCAAGTGTTTATGTTACCAAAATGAAAATATTTTCAGAGGCTTTAATACAGCAGGGTGAAAAGAAAAGCTAAAACCAGAGAATGATCTTTTGATTCAGAAGTTGGCATTTGAAAATACTGACACAAACTAACCTACAGAATTTGAAGACAAAGGTACCACCCCCTCACCCATTTCTGAAACTGTCAGGAGTTAGATTATTAACTACTAATATAGACCATACATTTTAAAAAAAAAAACGTACAGAATTAAGTTAGAACATTTTTGAGGTGGAAATTATGGATTTGTAGAATCAACTAATTTTCCTGCAGGATGAAAGCAAGTGATGGAATAATCACTAAAAGAACACATGAAAATTTCCCATAGCTTTATCATAGCAAAAATAACCAACTATATATACGCCAAAAGAATTACAAGGGTTTTTTTCTTTCTGCTATTGTAATTTTTTTACTTTCCTCCTTGTATTCTCTTTTTACTCAGCTTAGAAATTAACACACCAAGAGTGCACATTTACCTTACACACACCTCATTTACATGAAGGCAGTATATAGAATAGAACTATTTAATTTTGAAGGGATTTACAGTGATTGTCAACTCCTTGACCACTTTAGGGCTGACTAAAAGTTAAGGCATGTTGTTAAGGAAACTGTCTAAATGCCTCTGACAGGCTAACAGGCTTGGGCACAATCAATTGTTCAGGAAGCCTGTTCCAGAGTTTGACCATCCCCTTGGTAATGAAATGCTTCCTAATATCCAATCTGAACTTTTTCTAATGGGCATAGTTTTGAATTAAACCCAAGCATCCTGTCACTGGATCTCAGGGAGAAGAGATCACCACCTTGTGCTCCACTTCCCCTCCTCAGAAAGCTGCAGAGTGACAAGATCACCCCTCAGCTTTCTTTTCTCCAAACTAGACAAACCCAGAGTTCTCAGCTGCTCTTCACAGGACGTTCCTTCCAGCCCTTTCACCAGTTTTGTTGTCTTCCTCAAATACCTGAACATCTATCTTTAGTTGTGGGGCCCAGAGCTACAAAGAGTAGTCAAGTTGAGGCCTCACCAACACTTCTGTTGACCAGCCGGTCATGCTATGGCTGGTGCATCCCAGGATGGGGTTTGCCCTCTTGGCTGCCAGAGCACCCTGCTGGCTCCTTTTGAGCCTGCTGCCAAACACCCCCAGATATCCCTTTCTGCAGGGCTGCTCTCCAGCCACTCCTCTTCTAGCTTTTACTTGTGCCCGGTATTACTCCATCCTAGGTACAGAAACTTGTTAAATTTCATCCCACTAATCACAGCCCAGTGCTGCAATCTGTCTAGATCCCACTGCAATGCAGCTTGTCCCAAACAACACCTTCCACTGTGGTATTGTTGGTATCAAACTTGCTAATGTTGCACTCAACTCCTACATCCAGATCATTCATAAATATATCGAACATAACTGGCCATAGAATAGACCCCTGAGGGGCACCACTGGTAACCTGTCACCAGCCAGATGTGGCCCCATTCACCACAACCCTTTGAGCACTGCCCTTCAGGCAATTCTTCACCCAAACACATCTTGAACCCACTCATTCCACAGCTGAACAACTTGTCCAGAAGGATGCTGGGAAGGACAATAGCAAAAGCCTTCCTAAAATCCAGGAAAAATATATCCACCACCTTCCCTTCATCCACTGGGCAGGTGACCTTATCATACAAGGATATCAAACTAGTTAAACAGGACTTTGCTTTTGTGAATCTGTGTTGACTGTGCCTGATGAATGCATTGACCTTTAAATGCCTTTCAGTAGTACACAGTATAATCTTCTTCATAGTTTTTTTAGGAACTGAGGTTATAATAACAGGACTGTAGGTTCCTGGGTCTTCCTTCACGCCCTTTTTGTAAATTAGAATAACACTGGCCAGCTTCCAGTCAGCAAGGACCTCCCCAGACTCCCATGACCTTTGCTAGATAATCAAAAGGGGTCCTGCCATAACATCCACTAGCCCCTTTAGAACTCTATGGTTTAATTTATTTAAACTGGGGGAGACACTTCAATTCCAGCAAAATAAAAACATAGATTATATTTAAAGGAAAAATCAAACACTTTAGTGTATCCAAAAACCCTTAAAGGTGTATTTGCAGATGGTTCCTATAAGAGGAGCCACTAGCAAATGAGGAGATAGAATTCAGAACAATCTTGATAAAAAAAACATTTTGGGAAAAAATGGGCAAACATAAACTTTCACTACACTGTAAAAATACTCACCTACAAAAATACAGGATTGAAAAAAGTGGTCTGTTCTGCAGAAAAGGAATTGTGGGTTTCAGTGAATCACAAATAAAGTGTGAGACAATATTACCATTGCAAAAAGTACCATACAATAATGCAAGGAGTTTGACTTGCAGACACTTGGGTAATTGGTATATTTCAGTATATGCTAGCAAATTCTCATCTGAAATACTGCCTTGCTTTGCACACTGAACTTCAAGAAATATCTGGAACCCTTGGAGAAAACAGAATTAGACCAACAATTATAAGACTAATCTCCTTCCTGGAAAACATGACGCATGAAGAAAGTTTGAAGGGATTGAGGTTGTGTAAAAAGAGAATGAGAGAAGAGCACATATTACAGATATGACTGCAGCCTTCAAATACGTAACAGGTAACCATAAAGACTAATGGAAAGTTTTTATTTGTTTCCACATCAGGCTGAAAGATGCAGACAGGGTATTTTGACTAATGGGGAAAAAATTTCCTAATGATAAGCATCAGAAAAGGCTTTAGCTGTAAAAAATATGTTATTAATAGTTGATCCGAGTCTGGATAGGGAAGCAGTAAACTCCAGTCTTCCAGTCTACACTTTTGAACTTCTTGCTGAGTAAAAAGAGTTGCATAAATACTAACAACCAAGTCTAAAATGAACGGATGATAACACTTTGCAGATGCTATGGGCAAAGTGCTCTTGTTTCTCCAGCTATGGCTTAGCACACAGCTGCAGTCAGTTTTGCAAAGCACTATTCATATAGCTTGGGAACAGGAAATACAGTGGGGCTGCGGCACCAAATAGTTACAAGCAGGAGTGCTACCAAAGTACTTTCTGGAGTGGGAATTCTGTTTTCTCCTCACCCACACAGTACCATCTACGTTCTGGTGCCATTTAATGACAATAATTGATCTTACTGCCTGATCTACCAAATGCCTTGGCCTTTTCTATCCCCTACATTCACAACGGTCTTCATACATTCTTTAGCTTCTCCTTCAGTACCTTGGGGGTCCGGCATCCATAATGCCAGTATCACATGCCCCTCCTTATTAGCTTCAGCTGAAGCTCATAGGCTATAGCCATACCAGAGAATTAAATGGTGCCAGTTTACTCTGCAAACATATTCTGGTAGTGAAATTCAACAGCCAAATTTTTCGTGTTGTTAAACAGTTAAAAAAAATCTCAAAACAACTTTGGTCAGCTAACCTTCTCTCCCAAACAAGTCAGGCAAAATTTGAGCCAAATAACATCCCCAAAAGGCAACGTCATACCACACTCTGTGCCCAGGAAGCAAAGAGAGCTTAATGGCGAGGGTGTGGGCATCTCATTTCAACTGGTCTCAGTGTCCGAGGGCAATCTGAGGCACATTTAACGTACTCCTACAGCTATACCCATTGTCCTGTGAGGCCCCAAGTAAGAAAATCATTATTAACGGCAGCTAGAATATAAACTGTTGCACTCGACAACTGTGAATAAACAGACACAAATAGCACATTTTACCCTGAAGAGTGGACTCTTCAAGATGAAATAATTATTTTAACTCCCACTGCAGACCCTAGTTCCCACCATAAAAGGAGGAAAAATTCAGTGGTTGCTTCTCTGTCTTGGACAGTTAGGAACTCTCTACTCATACAAATGGTGTCTAGATGATGCAGTTACTCCAATCTAAGTAAAAATTACATCTTCATAGTCATAAGAATGCTAAACACATATAGGAAAACAACTCATCCAGTTCACACAATGAATGATAGACATTTAAAAAAAAATGTATTTTTAGACTGTGAAGGCCTGATTTGAACAATTAAGCCCAAGATATTCCAGTTAAAACTGGTATTTCATGAACACAATTATGCCTTTTATTTTAAGAAATTAAGGAAGTTAAAGGTGAAATGGTAATGCTTACTCTAAGTTTCCTTAGGATTTTGTTACTTTAAGTCAAATGCTTTACTTCACATAAGGTTTCTTGTGTTGAATTGTAGTACAACTGTTTACTCAAGTGGCAGCAGCATACTTTGTGAAAAATTAAATGGACATTTATCAAAGGTGAGTTGACAGGTTTAAATGTTAAATGTAAGCACTGTAAGACAAGTACAAATAGTTTCTACCTGGAGGTTACATATCTAAATCACTGGATAGATATTTTAATTAACTTCTTCACAATGAAGAATGTTTGCTTTCTGAATTATTGAACAACATTTCCTGAGAGAGGAAGATACAAAATGTCATGCAATATATTTTTAAGTAGAGCTAACATATAAATGAAAACTTGAAAATCCTTCTTCCCATACAGCACAGGCAAGAAAGAGATGAATACTGTTTAGAAATAGAAATTTTGGAGTCAAGATTTAAAGTTAAAATAAATGAAAAACTTGAGAGAGTTATGCCAGAGAGAGGCATAATACATGGATAGATGGGGTTTCATTACTATATCTCATTTTACTCTTAGCCCACTGGATTATGATCTAATAACACAAATATGTAGCAACCTCAGGTTCTGAGGTGATTTTGAGAAAGTCTAAAAAATAAGGACATACAATAGTCAGTGGAAAACTCAAAGAAACTGCATCTCTGGTGGGGACAAAATAGTTATATATATGTGTATATATATATATCACAGTTATATATACATTTCTGTTGTTTCTTAAACCCATCTAGTCTTCTTGCCCTACTGACAGTAACTCCTAAGGTAAAAAGCTGGATAATAGAAGCAAGCTGCAAACCCACAGGAGCACAATGCTAAGTGCCTTCTCATCAACCCTTCACCTTTCAAACCACTGAAGCAATTGGGATGTTTAAAATGCTAATAAAAACTAAAATGTTTTACTCACAGTTAAAACCAGGTTCGATAGTTTTTCCAGCTTCAAGACTGTTTATTGTAATCTGAAAGATGATGTGCAGCAGCAGAAATGATAGACTGGTGAAGCACAGAGATTTTAATAATCGTCCTGTATGCCCTAAAAGACAAAGTATACATACATATAATTGGTGAATTTCCAAACATTACTTAAAGGTTTTCAGTTTAAAACCAGTAAAAATATCTTGACCATGCATATTTCTACAAGTCAGTTCCACATTAATCATGATTGTCCCTTATGGTCAAAATTATAGCAAAAATCATACTTAAATTATAGTGGTTTTGAGTATACTTTACTCACAAACAGCAAGGACTGCTGTAATCAATATTTTCGTGTTTTTTTTAATTAAAAAAAGAAAGTTTCTCAAGTGTCCAGACAGCAATTTTAGATCAATAATATTAACAACATCATAATGTTTATTACCACATTACCTGGTACGAAGACAAAATATGAATGATACTTCTACTTTTGAGAAAATAAAAACCTGTTAGTCTATTTACACTTTACAAAACAAATTACATGGGAGGGGGATTAACAACACATAAACCTCAGTTTGGCTCAGGAATATAGACATATTTTCATTGAATGCTTTGCTTTGTGCCAACTGCCCTCTTTATCTTCCTTCAGAAGTTTTGAAAATAATTTTCAGTATACACTGAAGAATCCTGTGCCAGACACATTTGGTCATAGTTTCTCTATGATTTGTTGGATATATATTCAAAAGTTAAGAGAAAATGTTTGATGAAAATCTAGAAATGCCTTATAAATCCTCTAGGAAACACTCAGCTTAATCACAGGCAGCCAAACTTGCAAGGAATTAATAAATAAATTATTAGTATTTCAGGAAATATGCATCTTCAAGACAAAGTTGAATTGCTGATAAAAGACAACATTAAATATCACCCTACCTAACCTATCTGCAGTAAAAAGTCTATCTCTGAAGTATTTTATACTAGATGTTACAGCACCTGCTTCGTACATTTAAGGGTAATCTTTTAATTTATGGATTAAAAACCAGCAGTGTTGGAATTCTTACCCAAGGCTATAAGTAAAGCTAGGGTTATGGAGGGCAAAACTAGCAGAGTATACCTGTGAAATGTCCACTCTAAATGAAGCCTGTTTTCTTCATACTTATTTTGCAAGTGTCTGATATGAGCAACTACTAGAAAAACATGATGGTTCACATTCTGTATCTAGCTAATAAATTAGCTTCTTGCTTTATATTTGTTATAGTTCAAGCATGTCTTCAATGGCCTGAAGGGTAGTTTACAAAGCAAAGAATCAGATAAACACAATTCAACAATTTTAGAAAGTTGTAGACTATCTCACTCCATCAGACTCAAAACTTTCATTATATGATCACTATCTTGACTGCAAATTTTGAATACCAAATACCTTTAATAAACTTCCCTTTTTTTAATAGAGTAAACAGATCAAACAAAATTAAAAATGGCAAGAATGAGCCCATAAGTTTCTGCAATCTGAAAAGGAAGATATATTCAGTACATATGTGCCTTGTATGACCTATTCACTAGTCACCAGAATCCACACAGAAAGAGGACAACCTGGGTGGCAGAGCTTTACACTAAAAAGACTGGATATTAAATTCTTTGGGTCACTTTTTGATCTTTTTCTGCAGAAGCTGGCTTAGTGTCCTGGCTTAGGACAATTTCTAAGTTCTGCAAAAGCATAAATAACTAAATAGGTCATATTATCAAAAACATTAGAAGAATGAATATATGTCAGACATGATGTCATATCTAATGCAATTCAAAGACTGCTATATTTTACAATTTTTTGCAAATTTCAATATTTGATGGTTTGCTCCTTCATTATTAGATCACGTGCTCATGGTATTACGAGAGATGTACGTTCAGAATATAACTGAACTAAAAAATTACCTATCTCAAAGCCAGGGACAAACAGTTTGAGAACACAAATTTCATGGTCCTAACATCTGTGTCAAAAATGTACAGATCTTAAAGTCAGTTTGGCGATTTATGAAGTTCTGAGTCCCAAGCTCTCCTCAGTGCTCAGGAGTTAACAATTTGATAGATATCAAGCACTGAATTTTTCATACAGAAGTGGATTTGAATTTTTTGATAGAATTGCCTGAGTCAGTGTTCAAAGGAGAAAAACTGCAATACAGTTAGTCAATGCACATTCAATTCCCAAACTTCATGTTTCCACATAAAGAAATAAAACTTCTGAAAGCCTTGGCTACATCTTTCAGTATTTCAATTGTCATACCTCTCCAAAATATATCTCAGTTTTAGACTTAATTTTTTTAAATTTGAAAAAAAAATTGAATTTAGATTGAACAAAGCATTTCTTTAAAAAAGCCTTAACTTCTGCAATTGTACTCCTTTTAAGAAATGTAGGAAATGCTGAAAATGTATTTCTTGAAATATTGAAATGTTGAAAAAAGATCTCCTTCACAAAGTAGGGAAAATTTTAAAAGACTATAAATACTCATCATAATAAATAGTCTCTCAGTTTACTGGTAAATATGGTAAGGTAAACACACAGCTGGAAGGCAGTTAGTTATGTTCAGTGCAGGTTACAGCATTCCTCAAGGGCTATTCCCTTCATAGCTATCAATGGGACAGGATCACCACCAGATCCTACTGAGCAGGAGTCCTTTACCTGCCCCACATTCATCTGTACCAGCAGAAAGTAGACACAAAGTATCTGAAGAAAAGTAAGAAATACTAAGTTTTGGAGAGATATCAGCAACCTGGGAGAAATGGGAGTGCTAAAATTGGTGAATTACTGGATACATAATTTATGCCAAGGAAGAAGTGACTGATTTGGATAAGAGATGAGTTTCAGGGTTTGGATAAAAGACTATATTTTTACTTACATTTTTCTCTTTCTCCTGTAAACTTAGTTCTAAATGACATAACTTAAAAATTACCTGTATGCATACAGAACTGAGAGGGTGAGAAAAGAGACAGCTAAAATTAAACTCCTGAAAAAAAAACAGAGCTTCTTATGATGAGGAAGAAAGATTTTTGTCATCCTTCTTTAATTTGTATTTATTCTAATTCAGTCACAATGTTAAATTCTTTTTGTAACTTATAAAATTTTAACTCATAATGTTACAATTCACTTGCTAAAACATACCTTAACTGTTCAGTTGCCCTAACATGAAAGTCCCTGGGGACATGAATGGAAGCTGACTGTCACATAGAGAAGGAAATATATATTGTTCAGAAACCTATGCGGACAGAAAAGATGTGCAAGAGATCATTGCCCCAGCCAACATCAAAACTCACAACATACTGATTCCTTCATTTCTGTCTTAGATATATAGACTTGCCTATACCCATCAAAACTAAAATAAGAAAAATGTCATGGCAAAACACCTCAGTTTGTAGCTTGAATGCTTGGTTCTGATTTTACTCCACCACTAGCTTCAGCAAAACGTGGAGGATGGAAAGGACAGAGCAGATTTGTCTCAGAACTGGCCTGAAGGACTAAGAAAAGTGGGTTTGCTTTCAGGTGCCACTTCAGGTGTCATTCCTAACGGCACTAGTGGGACCAAAACCCGGCATGTGGCTTTAGAAACGTACTCACGTCTCAGAAACATACAGGGAGGTTGCTCCAGCCTCTTTGTCCCTTCAGAAAACTCCTGGCAAAGGGCTTTCTCCCCTCTGATCAAGTCTGCAGAAAGCCAGACAGGATGCAAATGCTTCATTACCCTCTTTCTCTTCAGCTCAGGTGCAACATTAAACTGGTCTCAAGAGGGCCGAAAGCTTTTCACATGTGGCAGAGGAATCCATTTCTTATTTTTCAAAGGTAATCCAGCCAAGAGCCAGATTAGTAATGGCATGTACCCCCCAGCCACAGGCATGAAACCTCAGTACCACTAACTATTTTAATGTGTTCTTGTAGGACTGCTGTCTCCAACACCCACATGCACTTCTTGACTGCCTACACCATGATTGTACACAAAGGTGGAGCCTGCTGCTCACATAATTTCCAACAATGATGAAATGATGAAAAACAGTACATTCATGATTGGACAAGTAGTCCTGTGATCTTTTCTGTTACCTCTTTCCCTAAACCAGCAAGAGTATGACAGAATTTAATTTTTTGTACACTTGGAACTTCCTCAGAGCTTTTACTAAAAGGATGTTCTAATAGGACATGGAATAACTGAATGGCCAATTGTCACTGAGACCTGCTTTAAAATCACATATATTAGCTCTTACAATATAATCTGACCATGAGCCTTGGTCTATTACAAAGATCATACCATACCATACCATACCAAACCAAATCTTCAGTTGCTTGCAAGGCGCATTTTCATTCCACACTACTTTTTTTCTCATTTGGATCTATTTATGATGCATAATTAAATTAACTTTGTCTCCAACAAGGTTAATAATACTGCTAACGATTTATCCTGATTTTTTAATAAGTAGTACCAAGCATCTATATGCAAAGGTGATAAATTCAAAGGGTCGGTATCTGTTCTGCATATCACTATGATATCAGGAAAGGGAAACTAGAGCGGGAAAATAATTTCTAAAAATTAATTGAAGACTGTTTAGTATTCCAAGAGTGCAATTCCATCATCACCATCATATGTATGCTAAATTACTTCAATTAAAGATTTAAGTTTTTGGATGTCTTATTCAAAGCTTTTATTACTTTGCACAGGGATTTTTTTTAAATGTAACCTTAAGGTTGTATTTTCTGACATAAGCTGGTTTTGGGACAATTCTAACATCTCTTTTAGTCTAATACCATACTCCAAACAGTTGCAACACTCTTCTTCAATAGTTATGTTTGGGAATTTTTTTACACATCACTTTTTATTCAGATCACAGTAGATGAAATACCAAAGCACAAGTAATTTTTCACATAACCTTTGATAGCATACAGTGAGCGATAATATTAAGGTGCATTTATCTCCTGAACTAGTGACACTTCAGTTAATAAAGATACTCTATTACAGCCATTGAGGATTTTTTTTTTAATAAACCTCTTCATCAGTAAATGACAAACATAAAAATAAAGAGCTCTGTGGGCAAGGCTTGGTTGCAATAAACTTCTGCAGCACAGAATGAGTCAGTCCCACAGAATTTGTTTTAGCTAGAATTTTAAAATCTTAACTTCCTGACATTCCATCAGGGTCCAGAGACTTAATCTCTTGCTCCATGGCTCCAAATAAGAGTCTGTCAACATAACCTGTACTGTAGCTTGGGGCACCTTGGGGTGGGAAGTTAAGAAAAAAATTAATTAAAAATACATGTCCTTTGTAAAAACCTGGAAGTTTGGGGATCATCTGATCTGCAAAGAAAGAAAAAAAAGGAAACATAATTTCCCATATAAAAGAAATCCTACCTTTGGTCAGCTCTGTTTTAAGTGCCTCAAGCTATCGCAACTAACGTTAACTGGCGTAACTTACTGACATAAATCCAAGAAAAGAGTACCAATTTGAAGCTGGTTTTTGCCAAAGGTTCAGAGATGATAGCGTTGGTTCCAGCCGATAATCACAAAAACATCATCACCGAGTCCACTATGAACATCAGCCACTTTGGCCACAAGTGTTAAATGTAGATTCACACACTTAGACATATACTCAGTGGAAAGTTTATGAGCATGAAATAAAAACTGATATGTCCCTCTTCCATTTGACAGGAAAACTTTGTATTTCAGCGTGGGCATTCAGCAACACTGAAGAATATGGGCCAGTCCCCTTTTCTGAATTCATCAGTACTATTGTACACTAATGGACACTTAACTCAGCAGGACAGGTCCTGATGACCATGGAAGATGAAGAAAGGACTCAAATGAGTTCTAAATTCAGTTGAGATTTCCAGATGACTACAGGGTTATGTTTGAAAGGCACAAAGCAATTTAGCTCTGTCCAAGAAAGCACTTAAACACATGCATATCTTTGAGCACATGCACAGGAACCGAAGAGCCTTCAGTGATTCATAAAAGGTTCATAAAATAAGGCTGACTTCTTCATTGCTAGGGTATTAATACTTGATGTGACCAGTATTAAAGCACACAGCCTGCAAATCAGCAGAAGTCAAATCTTTTCAGATACCTCTACACCATGCATTGTTCAAATCAATGCTCTGCAGAGGCTAATTTTCTCTTTTTCTCCTTACAGATAAAATGTGTAATTATGTCCAAATGTGGAGGGTAGGCATAATCTAATTGTTTTCAATACCTCTCTTCCCCATGCACTTTTGGAGGCATAGAGAGAGAGTGCCCTCCAGTTTCAGGTTCTATAAGAACAATGCTAAATATTTGCTAGTGCCAGTTATACCTATTAGTAAACAACCTTTCCTAGATGTAAAATATCCATAGTTCTATGTGCACAGTACAGCTATGCTTAGAGGTTTGGCCTCTTGAGTGCTGAAACATAACGGGACAAAGCTATGAACAAGGGATAGAGGAAGGCAATTATTTGTAAGGAGTATTCTAAGAATAAAATTTGATAATGGTGTGCCTTGTACACTGTATATTGTGCAATGTCAAGGCATTGATCCACCAAGTAACGTAACTGCATATCAGCTCCTATTCTGTAAATCTTACATGAACATCTTAAGTAGATTCAAAAAAAATAATGTTTAAATCATACTGCAAGGAATTATTTTAATGGTTAAAATAGCGCTATTGAAAGTGCTGCCATCCTTCCACTGCCCAGTAAGCATATTTATCAGTACATCTATATTTAGCTTAATAGAAAATGCATTAATATTTTTCCCCCCAGAGTATCTTGTATTTCAAAATCATCTTCTATTCAGAGGATCTGAGCTTACTAAAGCCTTAAAAGTGGGCAGACATCATCGCTGCAAAAATACAAAACCACTTGGTTTACTCACTGGTTTTCCAGCAGCAATTCAAAAATAGAGAGCAATTAACTAATTCCATGGTCTGTCCTGTAGCTACCCAGGCCCAAACCTGAAAATGTGTATCCACAAACAACAGCTCAAGACTTCATGCTATTATTTTTAGTTATGTTTAAATCTCTGTGCTTAAGCAGCCACATCGAAAGCCAGAACACACAAGTTTTAGATTCAGAATTTCGAGAAAAATTTCCCAATATTTGAAGTTTTGTCCCTGTTTTCCTGAATGTGTCACCTATTCCCATGTGTAGTAGTCAAATGTCACAATCCACAACCGTGACCAAAAGAAAAACTTTCTAAAACATTTACAAAAAAGCCATAATTCCTTAATTTCAAGCAACTCTTTGTACTACAATGTATTCCTTTGCATTTCAAATTATATTGTCTCTCAGATGACAGACTAATGAGAATTTGTAACAGTTTGTCACAAAATATGTCATCACTTGAAAATTTTACATTACTTTTAAAAGTAGAGTAAGATACATTGTTCCAGGCTGTGTAACTGCACAAAAAAAATGCACATTCATTTATACTTTTTTAAACACTTATTTATTTCCTTACATTTCTCTTTCTGCTTCTCTCTCTTTTTAAAATACTACTGCACTCTAGGAAGGAAAAAAGTCACTCTAGAGATAGACACTTACTTTACAGGAGTGCCAACCAGACTTGGGTAAACATAGTGAAAAATTCTATGTGTAATTAAAAAAAATTATTTAGAAATGAAAACATAAAAAGTGCTGCATAGCGTCTCCTTACTCCAGCTTCTTGCAGGATTTCCTGTTTTCCCTAGAAGTTTTCATGCCCAGAATACTACTAAAACTGAACTATATCCTCTGCATCAATAGACAATGCAATCGTTCAAGCTAGTCATAATCTCTGACTTGCAAGTTTACACAGGCAATTTACCCATTTTGTTAACAAAATATTTTGTCAGACAAGACTCAGAACTCAACCGCTCATTTTTTTTCCAGATGATACTCATAAGCTTTCAAAGCAAATAACAGCTACTTGATGTCTGCTTCATAATTTGACAGGTGGCTGTACCAAGCCAAACACAGGAAATAAACATCATCTCAGATACTAGTGCATTTGAACACTGAGCAATTTTAAGCCAGAACTGCTCTTTTACAAGAGGGTTTGAGGCTGTTAATACAGAGTTACATTTACTTCCCTTGAGGAGACAGGCTCTCCATGTTTGTCACTAAAAGATAATATTTATTTTGAATTCAAATTAATTCAGCCATTATTGTCTGTTAGAAGCAGTGCTTGCAACTTACTTTCTTCATTTCTGTCACCGTCGTAAAGAACAGGTAACTATCCAGTACTAAATTCCTTCAACAACAGAGAATTCAAGAAACTCCCAAGTAATGGGAGATGACAGCAGGTCGTGTGCTAATGCTGAACTGCATTTTCAAAAAATCTTTACTTACTAGGAGGTGAATAATTTTCTCCCTTGAATACCTATCCACATGTGTTCATAAGCAGTAAACAAATGTGATGCAGGGCAGAGTGAGAGAGGAAGGCTAGAAGACTATGTAAATAGGACTAATAAAGCTATGGCAAAACCAAACCCTGCACCATGATGTTTTCACAAGGGAGTCAGTGTGCATAAGTAGGTGTACTGAACTTGCAGTGGAAGCTGTGGTATGAATTTCTACCTTCGGCAAAACTTTTCCAAGAAGCTCTAGAGGCTGCTTCAGCTCAGACAGAAGTGCTGCAAAGAGTTTAACCCCTTTTCAAAGAGTTTGCACCGGTATCACTAGCACAACATAATGCAGCTCATGATCCAGTTGAAGAGCCCCTGAGCCAAAATGCATTAGCATTTCAACTTCAACTTTGCATTTCAAAAATGTTAAGCCCTCCTGCCAACGTAGAGCTGAAGTAAGATATGCAAGGGCATAGTTTCATTCCCTCCCTTTACCAGAAGTGCTTAAGACAAGTAGAAAGATAAGGTGGAAAAGCAAATTACTTGTGGAAATAATTTTGTTCTAAAAGTTTTTTGGTGTTTGAAGAACATACTGTGATACCCATATGCCACATGGCCATACTTCTCTCTGAAAAAAATAATATCATTTTCAAAACACATGTTCCAATGGGCAGATGGAAGAGAATCAGAGAGCTTTCTATAAACATTAGTAGTATCCTTTCACTGAAATCAGGTGGTTTTCTAAGGAAATTAAAATACCAACTTCCCAAGAGTCTATGTTGCATATTCTGTAAAATTCTGTAGAGAAATAGGTTATAGGAAGTAAAAGAAGATCAAACCAATAAATTTGACTTGCATTCTTGGCAAATTGGTAAAAACTATAACACAGATGAGAATTAGACAGTCAGGTAAGAAACATATGCTGAGGTGTCCAGGTAGTTACCACAGAAAGTGGTCATGCCCATCAGATCTTTGAAATCTTAATGGAAACCAGAGGAAATTTTAGAAGGATATTTTAGATGATGCAGCAAACTTAGTTTTCAATAAACTTCTGGCAAGTATTTCAGAAGAACAAACTTCTGTCAAAGGATTCACAGGAAATAATTTGTCATGGGAATGGAGGATATGTCATCTCGGGACATACCAGTTTTGTCTTCCAGTCCAGTTGCAACAGGTTCAGAACAAAAATACTTTTTTTCCCCATAATGATGACAGAATTAATCTTTTTTGTTACATTCTGCCTAGAAACATATTATGTGTGTAATCAAATGGATCTAGATGTACTGCTTTTGGCTGGGATAGTCAGTTTTCTTCATAGTAGATGGCATAGGTTTTGGATTTGTGCTGAAAACAGTGTTGATAACACAAGGATGTTTTCAATATCGCTGAGCAGTGCTTACACAGAGTCAAGGCCTTTTCTACTTCTAATCCCACCCCACTAGCGAGGAGACTGTGGGAGTTCACAAGGAGTTGGGAGTGACACAGCTGTGACAGCTGACCCCAACTTACCAAAGGGACATTCCATACCATATGGTGTCATGCTCAGCATACGGAGCTGGGGGAAAAGGAAGAGAGGATGTTTGGAGTTATGGTGTTTCTGCTCACGTCACAGTTACATGTGATGGAGCCCTGCTTTCCTGAAGGTGACTAAACACCTGCCTGGCCATAGGAAGTGGTGAATGAATATCTTGTTTTGCTTTGCTTGTGTTAGTAGCTTTTGCTTTACCTTTGAAACTGTCTTTATCTCAACCCACAAGTTTTCTCACTTTTACTCTTCTTTCTCCCCCATGCCACTATGGAGAAGAGAGTGAGTGGCTGTGTTGGGCCTAGCTGACTACCAGGGTTAAAACATGACAGTAGTCTATAAAGATACATAAAATCTGGACGAAAAGGAACTCACCTATGCTTACAGAAACACTAGATTTCTTCAGGAGAAGAAATCACAGCATCGTTCAATATTTCATAAAAGGTTTACACTAAGGAAGAGTGGTGCTCTGTGAAACGCTGAACTTTTAAAGACATCACCAGTGTTTTCTTTCAAATGGTATGCAAAAGCCATTCGTTGGAACATTCTGCAAACCAAGCAGAGAACATCAACTACATCTGTATTTTCACTATTATATCAACTCCATGTGTGCATACACAACAGTTCTCCCTTCTTAATCTTTCTGTATGTAAAAACATATCTTTACTATTGCCTATCATGTTCTAGGTAAATCAGACAAAGAAATTTTGCATAAATAATCCATTATATTCAACTCCAAAATGTTTACTATAAAGTTTCCCTGATAAGCTTACAGGTCAAAACCATAGATGAACCATCACATTTCAGTACGAAAATACTTATTATATTTTTTGGACAATAACTGCAGAGAAAATCAAACAGTTAATTTTTCACGCAACTACTATGTTTCACATAATGGAAAAAGGTGGGCAACATTATAGTAAGCCAAGCACATGCTAGGAAGCTGTCTTTCAGATAAGTGTACAGTTGCATAATAAATGAACAGTGATTCTCTTCCTTCCTGGGATGGTTGCTACCGTGGGCCAGGCATTTGGTGGAAACAGTCCACACATTTAAAGGCTAAACGATAAAATCCATACCAGGTAACGACACTCTGAAATCTTAAACTGCTTCTGTGAAAAATATGAATAGTTGACACTATGAATACAGGTAAGGAAAGATAAAGAGTTGTGCATTAAAACACAAATCTTGCAGGAATAAATTTACTGACTTTTAAAATTATCTCAATTTAACAAGCCCAAGACTAGAAGGGAGAACATTTCCCTTTGAATTTTCAGAATTATTTTTAAGCAGGTGGAAAAAAATCAATTTCTGAGGAAATGAAAGCTCATGAGAAAGAAACTAAAAAGACTGGCATGTCAACAGGAAAAAAAACCAACAAGCCAACAGTGGAACTGACTAGTAATGTGGAGTATTCATTATCCTACAGCACACTGTTAAAATACTAGAAACTGTGAACATAAAAGAAGTTAAGAATGTCTGTATCTACACTTGTACAAACCAAAAGTCCATTCTCACCAGTAATCAGTAGCAGCCGTAAACAGTTGTCTAGGGGAAGCAAACAAGAAGATTAATACTCCCTCCAAGTCTCTAATCTTTTTCAGATTGCTGGAACCAGATTTATTTGTTAAATTTCTCCTTTGTGAAATTTCCCAGCACTATTCTCAGCCATGTGAATTTTCAGCATACATATGTGTATTGCCACAGGTCAATGGCTCACTGTATCAACAACATCCTTTTGATTGGTCCCAGTTCTCCCATTATGAGAAAAAGAATAATTGATCACTATCCATCCTTTCCTCATCACTCTTCATTTTTTACCTCTCAATCATACATTCTTCCACTTGCATCTTTTCTCAGCTAGAGCTCTTCTCAGCTAGAGCACACTTCTCTGTTTCTCAGATGCTGCTGCATGTACTTTAGTTATCCCTGTCAACCCTCCGTGAACTCTTTTCCAATTCTACTACATTCCCTTTAGGGTAGGGTAGCACTACCACTACAAAATACAGACACATTATGGCTTTATACAGCGGTACAATGTTCCATTTCATTCTCCATTTTACTTCTTTTTGTTCACATCTATTTTCTCAACATCTGCTGAGGCTCTGAACTAATAATTTCACAGATGCCTGTATCACAAGCCTTCAACTGCATTCCTAAGAGCCAATGTCAGCTCAATGACTGCTGTTTTATGTGTGATTATTTTTCTTTTAAACTTTACCTTGATATGCACTTGTACCACAAGAACATAAGTGGGGTAAAAGGCAACCAGTGCATTCACTGACTAAAGGGATCACCTTTTTTTTTTTTCCTCAGAGATGCAGCTGAACATGTAAAGGTTACCAGATGTATGACCTTTTAAACATGTGATATTTATTTTGAAATTCCAACAATCTTCACTACAGGAAATACCCTTCAAAATTCTCTTATCACATTAGACACTTTCAAAGACTGTAAGCTTTATCTAGTAGCTTCTGAAAAAATAAATTGTGTCAAAACACAATTTATCCATTTTAGTGCCTGGAACCTATAGTAAGACCATAGGCCTAACAATGAATCAAGTTTCTCATAGACCAGCTTATTTCATCCATGCACCGAAAATTACCAAAAGGAAAGTATATGAAGTCTTTTAAGATAAATACTTGAGTTCTTCTCTATAGCCCGGTGGGATTTTATCAAGGTTTTTCAAAAGAGTTACATTTCTTCATTAAAAATAACCAATTACCAAGCATTCACTGCAAGACATCGGCTAAGTAATGCTTGTGTCCAACTAGATCTTCTGTATCTGGCATTTTGTCCTCTGGGGTAGACATGAAAGGATCAGTAGTTTCATTCTTTCACGTACAGCAAAAATTATGGGAATCCAGCAGCCAAAAGTAGTAAAACTGCTTCAACAATGAAGCTGAACTTGGCATCTATGCTCTGCACACATGTAGTTCAATTGTTGTCCAAGCAGCGTCTCAGGATCCAAGAGGCCTCTGCAGTGGTATATGAGACATCACTGTAATTCAGCTGGGATTTCTCACACATCTGCCTTTCTGGTAGAAGGAATTGGAATCATTCACTGGACAACAGTAGGACTGATGGGACAACAACCTCAGACAACTCTCGCAAGAGGCACTAGGGACTGGAATGGAGGATTGTGCTATCTACACTTCTTTTTTAGGTGCTTTTTAGAAAGGGTTGCTGCCGGAGCAATTTTAAATACTTTTCCCTGTGGTAGGAAATCTAGGTGTGCAACTGGAAATGGTATGTAAAATGATGGATTGGAATATATGTACTATCATGCTTCACAGGGTGTAGTTTTAGCATTTTGCAAAGAAAGGAAGTGCAAAGGAGTAGCTTGCTGTTTTCATTGCCTGGATTTTTAGATGGTTACTGATGTTGCCTTTGCAGACAAAACAGCAACAACAAAACAAACAAACAGAACTCCCAAACCAACAAAGGGAATATTGAAACGTATAAAGTGTGGAGATTATGGAGGATATGAAGGATGAAGGTATTCCTGTGCTTTTTACAACTAGTAAAACTAGTTTCAGTTCTTTGTCATGGAGTGTGAGTTACAAGTCTTCCTTGGAGAAATGACCAGAAAATGTATCTCTACCATTCTCCAAGATTATGCAGGAAGAGAAGCTAAGTATACCTTTAAAGACAACTTAAGTGTTTTTAATCACCCAAAGGTTATATATACAAGAGTCAGAGATACTATGACACTTTAAAATATCAGTTCAAAGCTGCCAAATGCCCAAAAGGTCCCTGTAACCCTGCACTTTGTGCCCTTTGTTGAATGTTGAAGGGCACTAGAGGTTTCAGTCTTCAAAAGTCCCTGGCAGCCTAAGCTTGGGTGCACATAATACATATCTCTCCTATTGCTGCAATTCCAAGAAAAGACAATCAAAGAATTATTTTTTTATCTGTCATACATGGAGATTCAAGTGTGGAAGACAAGAAGAAAACTCTTATTTGGCTATGTAACTTCTGAATGTCCTCAAAGTCACTGACATCACTGAAATAGTGTAGTGCCTAATCTGCAGTTAGCATAATCTCATTATCACTATTATTATAAATATACTGAAAAAATTTTTTTTTCCTGAAATATATTAATACAATTGTTATGATAAGGAGAGAATGAGAACTTTTCCAATATGAAAGAAATTGAAATATACAACACATTCACTTGTATATAGACTGGTTTTACTTTGGACAACCTCAAAAATATTGTTATGAAATAAGAAAAAAAGCTTTCTTTTGAAATTTTTATGGAGACAAAAATGGACATATTCAATTTAGCAGTATGTATGTATATACATAGCTGATGTGTCCATACAAAAGAACACAACATATACTGGTCACATAAATAGATGTAAAGTAGACAATCTTTTCTTAGCTCACAGTACAGTTAATAGTCTTACTTGTATGCTGAGAGGCAACAGTAAATAAAATCCATTTTGTCATCTAAATACAGCCTTATAACCAAACACTTTTCCTTCAACAGTTCCAGCATGGCATATTTTGTACATTGGGAAAGGAAAGATTTTGCATAATATTATACATAATACTTTGCTCCTTGTCTGTTAAGACTAAAGTAGAACTACATATTTTACAAAGAAGCAATTCAGATTCCAACATCATATGTTGCTTAGTGTATAATAGAGTGAAGTGTCAGAAAAAAATCATACTTCAGTGAATTCTGTAGGATTATTAGAATTCAAAAAGTGCTTAACTATTAATGAAGGGAGAAATGTGTATTTGATGTTATACTCTAGCATCCTAACCAAAACACCGGAATATGGTTTAAACAAACAAAAAACCCCTAATCTTACACATATATCCTCCTGGTATAAAACATATCTGTATTTAGTACAGAGTCAGTAGCCTAAGCTATTTTCCAGTCAGACAAATTCAGACCTTTTCTTAGTCTACAACATACTAAATATATTTAATATGAAGCGATGTTCACAAAGTTAGCAAAAGTGGAAGTCTGATTCTATTTTTGATTGCCAATGTTTAATAATTCAGGCTGAAATTCAAGTTGCTAAAGGAACTTTTACAACATTTGGCAGGAAGGAAGAAATGCCACTGTTCAGCTCAAAAAATCAAAAATACAACTATTTAGTTTGAACTTACCAAAGCTTAGGTATTTTCTTTATATTTTTTCCACATGGCAAAGAATTTCCATATTGGCAAATATCGACATTTTCTCACAAAAAGAAAAAAAAGCCTGATTTTGTTGCAGCACATATTCTCCTGAATAAATAACAGTTCACTAGGAATTTTTCACAGAAAGTTACAAAATCACCGAAAGAGAAAGGATGTTGGGGAAAAAACCAGCAACAACACACAGCATTAACAAGTAACACCTGAAGTGTTAGTGACACTTTAAAGAAGCACTAAATTGGCTGATTTCATGCAAATGTGGGGTTTGTGTAATAGATGACAGCAAGCGCTGCTGCAAAGGTTTCAGGGCCATTTGCTGGGGATAAACCCTGGAGCATATTCAGGGCTTTTTGCCACATGTAAGTGATGCAACCTTGCAAACACGTGCTAAAATAACCATGTTTGTGTTTATACACCACCACGGCAACATTTGATCTCTCTGTATAGTGGATAGCTCGCTCTCTGTAATGTATGTCTGAGCACACTCGTGAGTGCAGTTACATTAGCGTGACTTCAGGTTCATGTTGTCCCACACCTAAAAGCTAGGGTATTAAAACCTAAAAAATACTCCACCTTGGCCTCATTGCAGAAACATTGCACCAGGCGCTCTGGCGGGGAGACACACAACCCCTGCCAGCTGCCCAGCACTGGAGAGGATGGACCAGATCAGCCCGGCATCCCTCGAGGGGCACGCATGCCCTCCCCTGAAAGCTAGGCTCTGCTCCACTGTCAACACAAGCTGAGTTTCAAGCAGTGCAATATGGATATTTCACTCCCTGACCCTCTGCTGACGCCCAACACAAATATTGGGAGTGAGACAGCCTGCCATGACAGTAGTTGAACAGCTCTCTCGGTTTCTGCTCTCCTCAGACAGAGGGAGAAGCAGTATTCTCCTTTATTATTATACCACGTTTCCTTGTGTATGTCAACTGTTCCTTAGTTACAGAGAACTGTACTCTTTCCAGACAAGCAAAATGAATCTTCAGAAAAGAAGTAAATTTTATTTATTTTTTTAAAGCATTTTAAAAAGCTCCCAGAAGGAATTAGCATTTTTATTTACAGCCTTGTCTGCTCAAATGTGAACACATTTCTATGTAGCCAACTCATGGTAGCATATCCTAGCCATCTTGTAATGAAATTATTGTGAACATATCAGCAAGACATGATCCCACATATTTAAGTCATTACAGCAAACTTTGGCTTGGATCAAAGTACATTAGTTATTTTATTTACAGCTGAGTCAATCTCCGTTAGGTATGATTAACATTTGGCCTAACTTTTCTCTGTCCTGAAGCTAAAGGAGCCTCCTTTAAAGTTTAATCTTGAACTCATGTTTTTGAGGTTTAAACAATTACTACAACTCTGGCTTAACCTTCACACTACTATTTTCTTTTGTTTAGTTAAATAAAAAGAAATCTAGTACAAGACAGGTATCAGTTTGCCTGACATATGTTTCCTAGACTGATTTAATACCTAATCACTAACATACATAGCATAACAGATTAAGGAATATGGTAAAAAGTTCCCATTTGCAGTATTCTGGACATTTTTAGACATGCAAAGATCTCTACAGATACTTTTCTGAGGAATACTGACAATAATTACAGCTGTGTTGCAAGATGTTACAGCAGTGATGCACCTCAACCAGCAATACTCCATGGGATCTTCAAGAAAGATAACCGGGAGAATTGCACTGGCAATACCAATCTCATATAGTCACTTCAATTCTCCATAATAATTATTTATGAGTGTTTCAGTGATCACAGTTACACAACAGGGTGCTGACAAGCAATTTTTAGCTTTTCCCCACTGCTGCTGATAGTAAGACAATGGTGTCAAATCATATGCAAAAAGGGAACACATTACTTCGGGGATAAACAAGCTCATAGGGTACCCAACAAGAGAATGACTAACCAATCCCCAAAAGAGCTCTTGGGCAAGGCTTCCCACCCACTGACAGCGCTCAGGCACCTTCTCTGGGACATTAGAGCACTCAACTCTCTGTTCATGTCGAATGGCAACTCAACCTCACCTTCTTGCCTTGCTTAAGTGGATTCAGATCCCGTTATCCAGTGTACCACCATCAGAGGCTGCTGGCTGAGCCTGCCCAGACCTAGGGGTCTGCTCATCTTCAACAGGCATTACACAATGGTCAGATGAACCACACAGTCCTCCATCACAGCTCTCCTCACTTTCCCGTGCCGTAACCACTAACCTACCAGCTTTCATTGTCTTTGAACCTACTAGCTTTTGTCCTTAGGGAGCACAGGCTAAGGGACATGAATCTGAATCTTTCTTTGGTTATGGCACTGATACCTGACAGCTCAGCCTTGCCAAGTCAAACTGGGGATAGCTCACATATTACGAATTTGAGAAACTTGAGGTTAGCAGGCAGCAGGTCATAGATTTTGAGGAGCCAGTGTTTTTATTTGGGCATCTAAAATGGCACTTAGGCAGTACTAAGCATCTAATTGCTCTTGCAATTCTATCCTCTCACCCCAAACTCCTTCAGAAAGTTCTTGACCCAAGAGTGATCTTTCACATAGTTCCTTTGCCAGATACACTTAATTTATGGGTCGAGCTCTAATAACTCTTCTTTGAATGCATGAGTCCTCAGGTAGCTTGAAAATTTCTAGAGTTGACATCTGGACAAAGGAAAAGCAATAAGAAGGAAGTTATTCCATATTTTGAAAAATATTCAGTAATCTTCATCTACAACCTGTCTCTCAATCACTCTCATTACCCTAAGTATTTCCTAAAGTCTTGCTAGGCCAGTTAGGGAACAGGCAGCTACGTGATTAGCGTAACCATTCGTCCCAGGGGGCTGGAACTAGATGATCTTTACGGTCCCTTTCAACTCCAGCCATTCTATGACTCAAAAGACCCTCAAATTTAATAAAGACTAACAATCCACAAAGCCAAATTCTGACTTCTGAAAATGATTAGCAGCTTTCAGAAACATCTACCGAGGCATCACTGCTCCTCTTTCTAATAAAAATGTGTTTAGGAAAATATATGTCTAGGTCTTCACAAGCATCTACAATAAATATACACAAGATTCCAGTAATTAGAAAAGGTCCCAGATGATTACTCTCTGAAGCATTTAGATTCTGCATTATTGAAAGTTTAAAAAACCATAATTCTTCAGTACATCCTTACTATACTGTCTGATCACAAACAGTATAGTGGCTGACATATACCATAACTGTAGGGATTTCTGCACTCAGAAGGAATCTCAAGTCTCAAAGTCTATAGAAGCACAGAAGAGTCTTAGAAAAGACTCTGTCTAGTGCAAATGTATCAACAGGCATGTTAAGAGGGTATATTAAGTAATCTGTCAGGGTGCTGTTAAAAATTAGTGATGTTTACAGTTTAAAGAAGGTCTACAAAAGAAGGCTTTGAAAAGATTCAAGGAATGCAGCCATTCGCTCCAGAAGTGTATTTCATGCTCAAGGATTGCAAAGACAAGGAGGAAAAACTTTCATGCACCTGCATGTGTGCTTACCTCCTCCACCCACCAAATTCCAGCAGAATTAATGTAGGAGAAAAAAGGAAAAACCAAACAGTAGTTAAGGACTCTAAGTCATTTTATGATATGTGAATTAAGTACTAGAAACAAGTTCTGAATAAAAACACAGTATTTAAAGAAAAAAAAAAAGGAAGGTAAAAACAGATGTGTCATGCAGAAGAAATGGCATGGTAAATTAAAAGGACTCTGCTTTTACCTGGAAATTACAGGCTATTGAATGGAGAAGGGAAACATTCTGGAATTTGTAATATGCTTAAAAGGTCTAAAAACCAGAACAGGTGTTGTCTGCCATCCAAAATTATTTTGAAGAGATGACAGACAATTAAAGGAAACTCTGAGTCATCATTCAGTGTTGCTTGCTTAACCATACAAAAAGACTGAGACATAACACTACCTTATTTTCTAGAACTCAAATTGAAATCTATTACTTTCTGAAAGAGGAAACCTCCACATCTGTAAAATTTGGATACTGTAAGTGAAACATAAGGCACTGGATTAGGAAATCAGCCAGCCAAACTACACTGAAGGACCTGAATATATTAATTTAAGATTAACAGGCACAGCTATTCAAAAAAAGAACTGTAAAGCTAAATGTGAAGGGTGAATGCTTGAGCTGGTGTGAATCAACATTGCTCCATTGAAGTAAACTCTACTACGCTGCTCAAAGAGGACCAAAAATCAATGCTCTGTTTTACATAAACAAGTATTAGGCAAACATACCCAATTTTCTGCTGAAATTCTACATGCCAGACAGACTGCATTTCTCACCTCCAATTCAAGAGTATAAATTAAATGGCTCTGTACTACTTTCTGTTGGTAACATAAAGGTAACATTTGGCAGAAGGAAGACTTCTGCAAATATCCAACATGGGCTTAAAAATATTGTTGCTTTTCCACTGACAAAACTGATTTATCTTTAGCTACCAAATGGGCTCAGGAAAGATGGATGAATTCTGTAATGGAGATGGAATGCCCTATTTTATGTCTGTCTCATTACCATTCTGTATGCTCCTTTTCTCAGAATTCCACTGGATTTTTAAAAAGGGAAAAGTTTCACAAAAAACCCTTTTTGTGAAAGTTTTTTAAGAGTTTGTTTGGTTTTATTTACAGGAAAGCATTTCAGTCAGCCTGTCTTTAAATGAATGTCCAGGACATTCAGATAAGTGAGAAACGAACTACGAAAATACTTTTAAAAGTAAACACCAGATTTGTAACTTTAACAACCTCTTTCCTTTAAGAGTCCTAACAGTCTTGCATTGAGCCCTAAAGGAGGTTCATATCATCACTGCTTAGAAGAATACCAAAGCACCTGCCCCCACCACAAACAGCTTGGAAACCAGGGTCAGGTTTTGAATTGGACAGGTCCCTTTGCAAAATAACGTCTCCAGGAGCAAAAATGACCTAGCTTCTACCACCAATTCTACTAATATAGAAAATACAAAATCTATAATTATCTTATTTTCCTGTCAGATAGAAACTACTTTTGCTATTAAAAAAAATGTACTAAGTCCTGCAAACATAAGCAGCAGGAAAGATGTGCAGGAAACAGGACTTTGACTCTCCTCCATGTCATGACCACAACAGACTGGAGAGCACCCTGGAACAGGGGAGTGCACTGGAACAATCAAGACCCTCATCAGGGCAGCAGGAGAGAAGAAAGGATAATTTATGTGTGTGCTGCTGGTGAGAGCAGGCAGTAGCTCCCAATTAACCTCTTGTTTCCAAGAGCTCAGGCATGGCATCTCTGAAAATCTGTCCTTTGTCATCTACTTTGTGAGTAGCTGAATGCAAAGACAAAACCAAATTGGGTACACATCTTTAAAGTAGTTTTGTTCCCAGAGATTTACCAACCCTGTTTTTCATTATATGTACCTTTATTCTTGGCTGCCCATGTGTGTTTACAAGCTTCCCTTTCATATTTCTTGTTATGTTTATCACAGTCAAATAACTACCAGCTTCTTTCTCAACAAGAGTTTTAATCATTTCCCTAACTGGAGACTAACTTAGTCTTGGTATCGCTGAGACTCACCTAGATGCAGCACACACATCTGAGCAGGTCACTGACTTCTGCTGTGTTGTTACCATCTGCTTCCTACCCCACTCTCTGTCCCCCCTATTTGTAAGGAAGCAGCTTGGATATTTGAATACAGCTTTGTGTGCATAGGCTTCCTGCCTGAGGAAGTAGCATCAGTTTCAGCTGATGTTTCAAGGCCCTATACTGTGGATAACAGTACAGCTGAAACTACATGGTGCTGTCTGGCCTGCGTTTGGCTGGGATAGAGTTGATTTTCTTCTAAGTTGTTGGTACAGAGCTGTGGTTTGGATTTTGTATGCCAGTGAGCAGGTGCACAAGAAGTTTGGGAGGGAGATCACAGCCAGGACCCAATATCCCAGGAATATTCCATACCATAGAACATCATGCTCAGTTTATAAACTCCAGGGAGTTGGCCAGAAGCCACAGATTGCTGCTTAGAGAAAGGTGGGGAATCAATCAGTGAGTGGTGAGCAATTGTATTGTGTATCACTTGTTTCTCTTGGGTTTTATTCCTTTCCTCTATCTCCTTTTAATTACAACAATAACTATTATTATTAGCATTACAATTATGAAAATTATTATTATAGTTTACTTTGTTTCAGATATTAAACTGTTCTTATCTCAATTCATAAGTTTTACCTTTTTTCCCCTAATTCTGCTCCCCACTGGAGGTGGGTGGTTTGCAACAGTGTTAAACCACAACACTGTTCTACCCTTAGGAGTGGTTTTATCCTCAGACACATAAAAAGCCCCCAAACACTGTCGCAAAATATAATACTGTGAAATCCAGGTGGGCTTTCGGTTTAAGTTTATATCCTAGGATGTCGCTGTACAGTCAGCATTCAACCGTAGGAGTTATTGGTCTTATAATACAGAAACATGGTACTGAATTGTCTTCAGAAAAGGCAGTCAGTTGATCACTTGCAGTGTTGGTTTGATTTTGCTCTACTTTTCCACTTTTCTGTAGAGTGGAAAAAAAAAGGTATGCGATGGGAGAGAGAAGATGATCCTGAATCTCTGAAAAGTTTTCAAGAAAACTGTCGTGGAATTATCTGACATATTGTTCGCAAAAGAACTATCCAGGTTATAGGATGCTGTATCATCTGTCAGATTCAGACTGCAATCAATTTGGTGTCTGCCCTCCATAACCACTTTTACATATTTCTTAAAGCACCAACTGCCTCACAGGATTTTCTGGGAGGATTTTACTCTGCTTAAAATTAACAAAATACTTTTTCAAAAACACTTCTGTTATTTCCTGTACTACTAAAACACACAAGTATCTTAAAGCACTTAAAAGTAGATTAATTGGTCCGGCCTGGGTAATTTATAAATAATAATCATGGGTTTGGTCTCTGGATGAGAGACTCATTTTCATTTTTGTCGTCTGTTGGACATGAGTTGTTTGAATTGGCTATAATGTTCTAGCAGTGTGACTCATGCCCTGAGAGCCAGAATCTCCGCAGAGTTAAGTATCCTCATTCTCTCTCCATTTCTGAAAAAGAGTTATTGTTTTGTGAGCATGTTTCTCACTGCCTTGTCCAACATGTTTACGTCATTGCTATTGTCGTTGTTGTTTTTAATTGGTAGTAGTATCTTAGGTAAGGTATACAGATCGAAAAGAAAAATACAGACCTCAGTAGCAAGGTCCCTGCTTTCATCAAGACAAGCCTGGCCTAAAAGAGTTTTTAATCTAAACCAGCAAAAGACAGATAAAGATACACTCAAAAAGGTTGCTGGCAATACAATTACAATTTATTAAAACCTCTGTTACAGCAAGGAGGGATTCAACTTCACCTGCACACATGTGGTCTTGCTGGACTTTCCTCTCCATTAAAATTTTTAAAAACAAAAAATTAATTCCTTTATTGCCAACACACATAGCCATATTGGCATCACACCTTTTTAGGCCCTTCTTGAATTACAATGCAGCACTAGGTTATCGCAGCAAAAAGTAATTCACTTGCTATGGTTTTATGGAAAGTGTAAGGGGAGATTACTTACTAAGCTAAAACCATGTGTCATCACAAAATAATCTCTCAAGGAGTGGAGACAGAAGTAGATCTGGTTTAATACTCTTTCGTACTGCTTGGCTGTGTTCTCCAGTAGCTGACAAGCAGCATGCTGACTGCAGTTCTCCCAGCAGTGTGGCATTCATAATGCCAAGCACCATTCAAGAAATATACTGGCATGGTTCTGTGGCAAGCAGTAAATAACTGATCTCAAACATCATGTAGCTTGAACTGAAGACATCAGGAACATAATCAGAATTACTGAGTCTGTGTACTCTCCAACATGAAATAACAGACAGTGTTAACTTTAATAAAGGAAGAATATTGCAGTTATTTAAGTACTTACTTTTGGGGACAGGTTGTAGCTGGAGTTTTTTATTTGTTTAGGTCTTTTAAGTGTATTAACTTTGAGAAGACAGGTGTCATCCAAAAAAACATTCCAGGTTCACACACTTCCTGTAAACTTGAGCAAACATGGCAATTTTCAAGCTGGGCCCATTTTTTGACTCAATTATATTTGGCTTAAAGTTGTTTATAATGAATCCTGGCAACACTTTAACTAAAGAGAGACTATCTCCCATGTATAAGCAAAACTGTTTTAAATGTGAGTCATCTGAAAATCACCATACTTGAAATGAATTGATGTTTTAAAATGAGCTTAATTACATTTTAAGGAACTCAATCTGTATTTTAAAGTAAGACCAAGCTATTCTAAAAATTCAACTGTAACTGAAGGCTTCCATAAAATGTAATTTTATTGTACAGCACTGTACTGAAAATTTATGCTTATTTTAAATAACATTTCATCTCAAACCTTTCCTCTAAATTCCTTTTTTTTTTTGCATATGAATGCCATTGGTATGTATTATACGTGCGTGCACAAACAATTTTACTGTGCTCTCAGAAAAAGAACTTAAAAAAGGAGTGTGACATATAAAGCAAAGGATTGACCTGACATTATTTTAGATTTTCTCAAGAGCTTTCTGTATTTCCCTTTTTTTAAAATTCTGCTTCAAATTTTCCAGCTTAAAGTAGAGTACAAGCCTACAATAAGAATTCCACGCATATGTACTCAGATGAAATTTTACCACTGCAGCTTTAAATTAGGGCTACACAGATTTCACCTCTGTAAATATGGGAGGAAACATGAAATTTCCTTTTTTCACAAGTACAAGGGGCTAAGGATGAGGCTAACCCAGCGCAGTTGGTTCAAGAGAAGTGAAACATTCAGAAAAGGAGTATGAAAGAGAACCTCAAGATATGCCTTGCGCACCAACATGTGAACCTCATGATATTCAGTGCCACATGAACATCAGTCTCGCAGGCTACCATTTCCCAAATGTAGGTTTACCCCAGGTTTGGAAGGCCTAGAGATGGTACTGCAAGGGCACTCCCAGCAGATCCCTCCCTCAAGAGCAGAGGGAACCTTCAGGGATCATTTTCATCATCATAAAACAAGTGAGTGCATCCCCTTCTGCCTCCCACTAGGTGACAGATGCACCTTCACATGCAATGTATGCAGTCAGTGAATACCTGTAACTGTGACAATATAACTTAGGAAGGAAGCATTCTCTGAGTACGTGCAAAATGTGTACTATCATACACATTTTTCAAAAGTCACATTGCTGTTAATAACCAATTTGGTTTCCTTGAGCAGGCTCTTATTGATCTTTGGAACAAATAAAGTGTCTGCTTACAATACTTAACGGATAGGATGTGTGTGCATGTGGAAAAAGCTTTTCAAATGCTGCCACCTATTTTAGAAACCAAAAAGTGGTAATACACGTTCCAAATCATAATAAAACTCACAAGAATTCATCATGACAAATTCATATGCATACACGCATCATAAACAAACAAACAACACAGGGAATATCCCCATATATTTTCCTAATTCTTACATAATATATTATTTCCAGCAGAGCATCCATAGAAGATTTTATCTAGCACCATAATGAGTCTTATTGCTGAATCTCAATTGTCATTATGCCTCATACATCTAGTTATATCATTTAAGTGAGAGCTAAATATCTAGAAACAAGCAGACAAAGACACAGCCTAAATCCATTTTGGAGCTTCCAAATCTAATACTCTTCTTTGAAGATATGTCTTAATAAACAGCAATGTGTTTTGCTGGGTAGAGGAGGAAGTCAGCAAAATTTCAAACTTTATTATTTTGTAAGACTCTGAGAGACTTTTAGATCATTTTAGCCTAATGTTTAGCTTATAAATAATCACTGAAGCGCTTTTCAAGCAGTCTGGTGTGCACAGGAGGTTTTTAGTAGAAATGTGAATTGTGGATATTGAATCAAAAATGTTTGTTTTCCCATGGTAAATCCTGAACCTGGCTTATGTCTAGATTGTCCTGCATCTTTCATAATAGTATCTAGTTTCCAGAATTATCTTATTTAATTCTGTTATCAATTTCTCTGCTAGATATACAACAGCCTGAGGAAGTGCTCATCTAGCCATCTGAATATCCTCACAACAGTAATTTTAAGACAAGTTTTTACACAATCATAGATAAATATTTTTTTCAATATTGTATTAAAATGCCTGATTTGTAAGTCACATTCCAGAACCTTATTCCTTCCCATATGTCCAAGAAAAAAAAAAATCTCCGAAGGCCACTAAAGAGTGCACATCCTAGACTTGGCTGCCAAACCTCGCCCAAGTTCTTCTTTCATAATCAGGACATTGTCTCCAACCCCACATAGGTCATTTCTGTTTTGCAGATTTGGGAAAGAAGCTGAGGTTAAAAGCAGATTTCTCTAAACAGTCATATTTTTGTGCTGAAATGAAACTAAAGGTTCGCAGAAGAAAACTGCAAGATTAGGACACAATAGATCATTTTAATAGCAGATAAAGCATATTTGTACTGCCTACATAGTATTTCACCTGTATATAAGCTCTTAGTCTTAGGAGAAGCAAAGAAGGCAGAAAAACCTCAAACCAGCTTTTGTGCATAACGAACCTTGTTGATTTAAGCACATAACACCATAAATCACCCCATATGGCTTGCAAAGTGCTTATGATGGTGATAAGCACCAGTAGCAGAAGTAGTAAAAAAAATAGACACTACTTTAGTAACTATTCTTTCCAATCATTATTTTCCTGCAATAGCCAAGAATATGGGTGTATGTAATAAGTTTCTTTTCTGGTGTCCACTGATGTGGATGTTTTTGGCTCAAGATTTATACTAATCATTAGAGGCATGCAATTGTAAGGAAAAGGCTGCACATTTGGTAATGTTAATGACTGCTTTCAAAGTCCCCAAAGAAGGCAAATAATTTCAAAACACGTTACACATCACTTGATTTCAGGTCCAGACCATTGCTGTTTCTGAGTATCAGTGGAGGCCAACTACAGTTTGGCTGATCTGCTACAGGAGGACGTCTAGCCAAAACTGACCCCATCCTTACAAAATGAAGATTTTTCTTTATGAATATATTTCTTTAGGAATACATTCTCTTGGCTATGTGTCTCTCAGTGCAGAGATAGCTTGCTTATGAACAGTCGAGACAAGTATTTTCCAGGCAATACAATAAAAGGTCTTATTCCATGAGACTTTCTAATGCCCTCAATAAAAGGAAATGGAACAACCTTGACCCTTAGCTTTTATGTGAAAGTATGAGGAGAGATTATTGTCAACTTTCTATCCATGATCTGTCCAAAGTGCTTACTTGCTGCTGAGGTCAGATGTCATATAATTGAAGAGATATTTAGGAAACACAGAAGTGAGGAAATTGATGGAAAAATTCACTAAGATATTAACAGTAGCAAGAAATTTCTGAAAAAAAATCCAAATATTTTAGATGGTTGCAAGGGACCATGGCCTATACCACTGCAAAACAGGAATGAGAATTACCTGTCTGTTGTTCAATAACAGTAATTCTAGATTTCCTAACAATCTAATTAAACTTTATTTCCACAGTCAAGCAGAACACAACAACATTGCCCTCCACAAACAAACCTACATCCCCACAAAAAAAAAAAAAAAAACAAACCAAAAAACCAAACAAACATATAAAGAAAATAATAAGGGAAAGGGACACAGGTTTAGAAATGATTAAACAGCATTTTAAAGTCTCTCTGATGCTTCCAGCTATTTACTGTCTGGCTCATTTTATTAACGTAATGTGAGGTTTCCACCAGGAAATATTTGTTTTCAGAAGATTATTATTGCATTAATATCAGGAACTGGTAAGTAAAAAAAAACCAAAACAAAACAAAACAAATAAACAAAAAAAAACCAACACAAAAGGCAAAGCCAATAATAAATCAGTCAGTCTTTGGCTTGTCCTATTTCCAATCAGTCTTTTAGGATATTAGGTATATTTTAAATGTGGATTTCAATACTTTGCCTTGACCTTGTAACTGTTCTACAGTTAATGGTTTAAAACATAGACTGCCATTATCAGGTTACAATTCCTTTGCTGATGCAACAGTTCTTCCCAAAACTACTTCCAGTAATAACATTTTTATTTGGCTTACCCTGTTCTAGCCCTTTAGCATAATTACTTGTTATCATTGAGTCAATATAACACTCAAAATTAGCAGCTGATTTGCACATTTTACAGACAAATCAGATGAACTAAAATCCTGATTTTAGTATAGTCTTCCCACTGCAGAGGTGGAAGTAGGGGGTGGTCAGGGGAAAACACAAAGGAATGCAAAGCTGTCCACATTGGCCAATAATTTTTAAGAAAACTCCTGACACTGCCAAAACTAAAAGCTTTTGCTGCTTTCACCCACCTTTAAACATAGGTTAGAATAAAGACTGTGCACAAAAATAACACATTTTTACATTTTACACAGTCTCTTCTGACCTTTTAAACAGATTCCTAGGTATATTTCAGTGTTTATGCATTTGAATAGCAAGGGAATTTTCTGTCACTCTGAATGCTTTACTTGCTTTGCAAAGGGTTCACTGTCTTCCTCAAAGATGAGCAGATACTCATTGGAGCTCAAACTACCCAGAAGGGCTGGTGGGCGAGGGGGGGAGGAAGACCCAAAAACGCAAACTAAAATCAAGAGTTACAGCACCTAAAACTTCTGTAAGGGCACAGTGAACCAATTTGGAAATGTCTTGTTGCAGCTTAGCAGGAAAGTTCTCAATCCGTTCAGAGCAATCCAAAATAAACCTCTCAGATATGAAATCAGAGTGCTCACATGGGGATTTACAAATCACAAAACAAGGTCTTTGTTTTGGAGTTGCTTTGGAGCCAAGCTATAGTTTGGGGTTCGAAGTGGGGATTCAAGCCAGTGACTTCATAGTTGAAAGTCTAAGGGGTTGGACTCATCTCTGGTGAGTTTTTTGTAAAACTAAGCTCACAAACTAAACTAATGTATTATTAAAGGCAATAATGAGAAAGTTTCTCTTAATGTAAGTGAAATCATCTTATTAATACAAATCCCAGTGCTGTGTGTACTATCTTGCTCAAGTATCTCAAACTTCTATGAAGATCTTACAAAGCCTCCTGGTCCTGAGCTGTTTCCCCCAGCTGAAATGCAATTGACTCCAAAAAGGAGTACAACAGTTATCTTGCAAATCAAAGCAACACTACACAATGGTTTATGCCAGAGTTAGAGAATGTCAGATCAACTGAACCTCACTGAGGAAACTCTACAGCCAATAAGGTAAATATAAACGCATCTAGAGTGCCCTATAAATTTTAAGGACATGTATTCCATTAATTGAGAAGCTGCCAGTAGTTCAAAACAAATGCTATGTATCATCAGATTGCTCAGACCTCTTGCTCTTGAGTTCCCATGGTTTCCTCTTTGCAGTTCTTCACAAATTGTAATTGTCAAACTTGAAATCTGGCCAATACATCTAATTAGGGAAAAAGGGCTGATGGCCGTACTTCAAGGAGAATTGCCCATAGATTTTTAATAATATTCAGGAAGCTGGGGTAACTTTTTTATTCTAAATTCACCTCCTTATTAAGGTAATATTCAAGTACTGTGGAAGACACCTGATAACCCCAAATTTTGCCTTTAAAACTATCTGACCTCTAACTTTCTCTCTAACTTTCTCTGCACCCTTCTATTTCTCCCACACAAACTCTCTTATTCAAAAATTATTCTGAAATAACATTGTAAGATGTGCAGTAGCTGAAGCACAGTATCTCTGACCTATCCACCACTCAGCTTTTCTGCCCCTTTGATCTCGAGCTCCACACCACTGCTTCCAAGCAAAGACTGCTGTGAAAACAATTGCGCTCCTTCAGTAAGAAACAGACATGCAAGATCTATACCTCTTCTACATGGCAATTAAGTTTTCCTTTTAAAATTAGTTTAAATATTTATTGGTCTAAGCTGCCAGTTTAATTAAACATTTCTTGTCCCAACTCCAAGAGTTGAAATTTTGGGGCTTCAGAATGCTTATGCCAAAATCCATTCTGCCAAAAGCACATTTTTTTGTTCATTGCCAGCTGAGTATATAGAAATTGGCTCTGAAAAATAGGCCAGGGCCTGTAACACTGCACCACATGCATACGAAATGCCTAAAGGTGCCAGCAATATGTACTGCACACAGCTTGACTTTACAAAATCAGCAGGTCAAGACATGGAGTAAACTCCTCAAAATTAAAGCCAGAAAGCAATTCGTTTTTGTTGTGGTTACTGTATCTGTTTCTATCCCACTAACAATAGGGTGTACTGAACATTCTCACAACTGCAATAGAGGTTGATGCCTGCTTGTACATAGGTAAAGAAGTTCTCATTCTTACCAGTTCTCACATGCAGTTAAATCAAACACATTTCATTAGTCTGCTTTTCATGCAACATTGCCCCATGCATCTCAGAGTTTTCAAACTTGCTGTCACAGAGAAACAGAAAGGAATCAGGGTCATGGACACCCTGTTGCTGATATGCTAGTGTATCACTAACAAAAAAAATAAAAAAAGAAAAAGGAGGAAAGGGAAAAAAAAAGAGCATCTCTCTCCATACCTAGGTTCACAAGTGATAAAGGCAGACGTACACCAAGGCAGTATGTTAAAATGCCCAATCAAGGGGAAAAAAAACAAACAGAGAAGTTGTATTTTCTACCTAGAATCACGGAACCATAGAACAATGTGGGTTGGAAGGGACTTTAAAGATCACCTCATTCCAATCCCACTACCATGGGCAGGGACATCTTTCAGTAGATCACCTCTGCCAATATGCAAATTCCAAAAAAGGGAGGGCAAGATAGATTAGACCCTTTTGCACATTTCTCAAAGTTCATCATCCTGGAGTATCATGAGGGAAAAAAGGAACAGATAAATGATATGGAAAAGATTATAATATAGAGAACAGTTTTTTAAAACAGGGTTACCCCCCACCCCCAACTGCTCTACAACTACTAAGTAGATTTAGACATGGTCCATATACCAGGGTGGAGAGCTGTCCACCAAAAGCACTGGGCACCATAGGCTCAGTAATCATTTTCAATATCATCTCTTTTCTTCAAACAAGACTCACGGGATTAATTACATAGAAGAAGAATAAAGACAATTCAATTTAAGGATTAGAAATAGCAGTTTCCAGTGCTAACAACACACACACACTTAACAATGGAAGGTAAATTAACCTGAATTATTGGATTACGGTCATTTCACTCACCCAACTGAGGGTTCCCTGGAGGTATATTTATGCTGTATTCACAGGCTAGCCCTAACCTACCACTCACTGGCTGGCCCAGAGGAGCCAGGCTCAAGCTCCAGGAGATTAGCTACAAACAACTACACAAGGGTCACATTTTCAACTCCATTCCCACATGCCCTATCCCTTGAGGATCCTGTGGGGAGGACAGAGTAGATTTCCTTCTATGTTTTTTCTATTTGTGCAGTTTTGTCCATGGTAAACTGCTCTGTACAGGCAGATTAAGCCTTCAAACAGCCCTCCACTTTCTTGTGCTCCAGTAGCTGTGCCTACGGTACAAGGCAGGTACCATCTTTATTGCACTCCTTTTTCACTTCGGAAAAAAAACCACAGTATGCAAGGAGAGGAGAGGAGGAAGGCGCTGTAACAGCCTCTAATAGATTTCCCAGGCTGTATGACTGGGGGTGAGGCTGACAAGGTGGATCACAAAACCCATTTTCCCACAGTGCAGACACAACCAGTGTCTAGCTTGATATAGGACAGACTTCAGCTCTTCTAGATATTGATCCTCATCAAGCACATATGCTTACACTGCTTTTCTCATAAATTACATCAGCTTTGGTTTCACCTGTGAGACATAAAGTAAGCTTTCTTCCGTCAAGCACATGGACAGGAACTAAAAATATATAGAAGAAATGTACACCACAGTCTACACATAAAATAATGCCAACATTGATCCATCTATGCAGAGCTCTGCTAGAGTATTAGTGCTGCCTAAAATATTTCTGCCTATGCTTGTTCTCTAATAAAACTTTCATACAGAAATGAAAACTTTTCATGGAAAGTGCCTGCTTTCTTCAGGACATTTTTCACTGGAAAGTCAAAATCCTACTGTTTTCACCCTGAATGTCAAATCCTCAGTTTTTGGCCAAAAGCATAAAAGCCTTACTAAAAAATCTGGCAATAGAAACCGGACAAGTTTTCTATGTATTGCCTTTTATCAGAAAATTACAGACTTTTCTACAAAATTATTCTGATCAGGGATTAGGGTTAGGAACACTCCATAAAAGAGACATCTGTATACACATAATTATTTAGCAGACATTGAAGCAATCAATAGATTTGCTGCCCAGTTGTTGTCAGTTCAATAAAATTTGTTGTACCCTGTAAAGGGTCTCTTAAAAGCAGTTCTTCATAGGCCACATTCAACACATGTGGAAGCATTTGATGGACGTTAGGCCTAACAAATTTTTAAATAAGTGATTAGAGAATCATCCAGATGCTCTCCTTCAGTTCTTTTATCAAGCATAAACTATACTGTTGTATAACAAAGGGCAGTGCTTGTGTGCCAGGCCCTCATTTTTACTACATAGCCCCTAATCCCAAATCACTTTCCTAAGCTCCCACACCTGGCATATTGTCAGAGAAAAACGATGTGTCATGGAAGAAAACATTGGAATATCAAACTGCCCCATTTAACACAGAGATTTTTCCACAGAGACAATACAAAACAAAAAGCAATCTAGATCTATATAAGAGAGATACATGTTAATTAATAGCCCTTGGCAAACAGACTTGCAAAATGGCAATCCTTTCTTGTGACTTGGGCTGCAAGCACATGTACCCTCAGACTACAGAAATAAATCCATTCTCCCACAGTGCCAGAGTCTACAAGCTCTTCAGTGAACCTTTTCTTTTTTTCCCCCAGTGTTTGTTATTTTTTCTGAGGAGAACCAGCAGAAATAACCAAATAATTTTAGAGAGACTGCCTGTTTACACCCAGTTGACTTTACGCTCACCTGCTCTGATCCTTCTTTGGCTCCCTGACGTCAGGACCACATTCACACACAGATGAAACCCAGACAGTGGTTAGAGACTGTGCAACCAGTCTCTAAACTTAGGCACCTAAATTAGCAGGTCTGAACGTGGCTGTACAAAATTAAATTTCTCAATACGATTTATCAAGTAGATAAGAATTATAAGCTCACAGGTACAAAAGGTACAGACACACTGCATGAATCGCCTTTCCTCAAGTCAAGACCAAGGTAAACTTCTAGCCCTGTACTCAAAAATTCATTCCTTACTCACCATCAACATACTAGAAACAAAATGATCTTGGTTAGCAAGGATAAATTTGGCCAACGTCAAACAGCCAAGGAAGTGTCAAACAGCTAAACGGTAATATATATCCTATGAAATTCACGGAAAATTTTCATTTAATTTTATTTCACTGTAAAGAAATTCACCACTGAAATAATTTCAGAAAAAAATAAACCAACCAACAAACCTACTCAGATCAGCAGTGAGAGAAATTATTTTTCAAGTCAGTTCTTATCTCAATAACAGTCAAAATACTCAAAAAAATTAATTGCTCAGTCAGGAAGGCAGCAGAGATTCAGTGGGCTCTCACAAAGTCATGTAGCATCCTTCCTTGTCCTCAAGAATTAATAGCTACAGTTAACACCATTTCTTTGTGGTTTTCAGAATAAAAATCTACTCAGTCTGAAGGTCAACAATTCCTAATGACATACTGGAAACTACCCCTAAGGGTTTTGTTTAAGAGATATTTATATGTAGGGCCCAGAAACTGTACAAGGATGTAAACAAACCACTAAACAAAGGGTATCAGCAAAACAGCTTTGAATATCATGACTAAAAACCACAGTGCTTCAAACAACTGAAACTATGACAAAGACAGAGGCAGAGCCACATATACATTAAGGAGTCTACCAAAGTTCCGTGTGTGATACATCAGCAGCAGCTCCCTTTGCAGTGCTGTTAACAAACAGCTCCTCTAATGCACAATGAAAGGTGAATTTCTGATATATAAACAGAGATAAGAGCCTAACCTTGCCTCTGCATTATCTGATGCTATACAAAAATAAGAGTATGGAGAGTAAGGGAGATAGCAGAGAAGGGAATTGCCCCAAGTACCAAACTCCTTGCCCATAGCTCTATGTGAATGTGTGCACAAGAAACAGCTCTAACCAAAGATCTGATTCTGAAGTATTGAAGAAATACTTGAAATCGTGAATTGGCAGGCAAATCCCATGGTTTCCAAGCCTTAGATGACTTCTTCAAAATCACTTGCTCACTGAATCAGTGGCTATGTCATTAAAGAAGACACAAATAATAGTGATTTTGTTCAGGAGTAAGCAGAATTTTGAGGTCCTTCCTTCTGGTTTTAGAAAGGCTTTGCCACAATGCCTGCTACTGCCTCATGAACAAAATAAATGTAGCATTAACGTTAGCTGCAGATTGGCTAAGTCTACTCCTTTCCTTGGGAACTGCAAGTTTCTGTCCCTTTCTACAGGTCTGGAGAGAAATTATAGCAGCTTCTCTTTTCTTGACCTAGACCCAAGCCAGAGTACATAGAATTTCTTATGAAATGAAATAACAAAAAAATACCACCAGCACTGAAACATTCCACGGACAAACAAAGTGAAGAACCTAGGAAATGGTACTGCGTGGTATAGGGTCAGAGCCTCTACAACTATAAATCATGAAAACTGTTTGGACTATAATGCCTTTCAAAAAATTCCACTGTTTTGTTATCTTAAGGCACATTTTTTTCAAGCATTTCTATTTCAACTTAATATTTATTATGTGCCTGATTCTGTACTAACTGGAGGCTATGGCAATGTTTTCAGTGAACTCAAAAAAAACATTATCGAGCCTCTGAATGTTTCTTAGTAATCTTTTCAACCTCCTCCTGATTCTGCCTTAAGGTCAGGAAGAACAGCTGATATATAAATTAAAAAAAAAAAAAAGGAAAATAAAAATACCTGAAACTCCAGAAGAGTGCTTTAAAATGTCAGGACTATTTCTTCTACAGCAATCAACTCATAAGTCTTCTAAACATAGTCAATCTTCCCTGACTTTCATGTTTTAGGGCTACAAGAGAGACTAAATTCAAGGTGTTATCACAACCTAACCTTCATCCCCATCATGCTACAATTTATCATCATGAAAGAGTACATGAAATTAGAAATAGTTTTGAAATACAGGATGGGGGAGACAACTGCCTCCCCACTAGCAAGGATATAGTAAAGAATGCATATAAATCAGAAAATTTCTGATGTTTCCTGACCAATCACCTACACGAGTGATTGGGTAAAGTCCCGGGGTCATGTGTATGTTAGTGAATGGTGGCAGGTATATAACTCTGTGTTTATTTGTGAGACAAATTGGTACTATGCTGCAGTTTCTGACAAGGCTGCACGTGCTAGTTATGAGCAGCCCACAACAAAAATCTGACTCATAGAGGTCAACTCTGGTGTTTATATTACTTTATTTGTATCAACCCAAATGTCAAAATAAGTACAATTTACTGAAACCAGACTCAGTCACAAATTATACACCACAGAAGACACAGCACCAAATGCGCATAATGAAACACTTATTGCTTTTATAATCAAACTAAAAAAAAAAAAAAATTAAAAAAGAAGGTATTCACATAAAAATCTCTTCATAGCACATTTTTCTGTAACCTGATGATCTGTCCCACAGCACACAAGAGGCCACAGAGCTGGGTGAGACGAGTCACCGTTCAATGACTGCGATTTTTACTGCAGCACCAGAAGCACTGATGGCCAAGGCAAAGTTGCAGAAGCTGTTCCTATCTGAAGGTAAGCAGTTTCTAGCAGGGAGCAACAGAGAATACAAGATGTCCTAAGACCTTACCACCTCACTACCCTTCTTCTGTCACAGCCCTAAAGGCGCTCTCCCTCTCCAGTGTGCAGCTCAGACATCTTCTCAGACCACATACTGCATGGAGAACAGAATACAAAGCAACAGACGTAGCCTGTCCTACCCGACTGAGAAGCACTTTGTAACCCAAAGCACACTGCTCAAAGCTACTTGCCCAACACCCATCACAAGAAATACTTTTGTAATTAATGTGGCTGTGAAGGAGGCTCTGAGAGAATTTGGTGTTTTCTTCAGCACTTCTCTTACATTACCTAGCAAACAGAGGAAAATTGTTTCTTTTTTACTAAGCAGAGAAGCTGTTAATATTAAAAACAAAACTGAATCTCTTACTGAGACTACATTTTCTTTTCTTTTTTTTTTTTACAGGAGCATCTTGTGAACCAAGACAAACATGTGAGGCTTGGTTTGTGACCAGCAAAAACACATATTCTAAACATCAGTGGACTGCAAGTATCCCTAACTTTTGCTACTGGTCTCAAAGTCTTTATATAGGACTTCAGCTTGATTCTATTATATTTCTTACTTAGAATAAGAGACTAAAACTGACCAACACAAACCTCCCACTTAGAAGACCCACTGTAAAATATGCAAAGTCAAACAACCAAGGAACAAAACAGCTCCTGCAAAAGTAATTCAAAGCATTTTTTATATTCCCTTCTCTCACGTGTGGCTGCACATTTGTGACTTTAAGTGGACGAACCTTTCAGAGTGGAATGACTTTACAGAAAAATCCATGTCTTGTGCCTTTCCTACGGACACTTGATGCAAACAACCTAAAAAGCCCAAATGCACACCATCTATAAACATCCAGTTGGAAAGCATCAAAGCAACAAAAATCACCCTAAGTGATGAATTTGATAATCTCAACAATATCTCATTAGTAAATTCTCTGTGGCAGAAAGTACATTGGCCTACGAGACCACACGGCACCTTACACATTTTTGTAATCACTCTATTATAAATAAATAATAATGAACTATAATAGCTTAGAGTTTTTTCCAATCTAAAATATATATGACAAACCCAAACAAAAACATAGGGTTACATGCAAGTATATTTGTCATAAACCGGACGTGCCTGTCTTGTATTGGCCTTTTTAGCCACCAGTGCACTTGTAACAAACGTGCGTAGAGTCCTTCCCAAATCTTCGTTTGCGAAGCCTAGCCATGATGATATTTGTCATAGTGGTGGTGATGGGTGTACTACACTTTCTGGAATGGTCTAACATATACAACTTCTGGACAAGAGCATGCAAAACAGCCACAGCAAAACAAAACACAGTATTAAGGCCTGCTTAAGATAAGGAGCTGGAGATCATAACATAATGAGAGCATTTCTACAAATACAAAGTAATTTAGTTAGTGAGTATGCAGGGGATTCACAGCTAAAACAACAGAATGAGAGATCCTCTGCTCTCCCAAGCTCCGTAGTGTGTGGTTTTCTCCTAGCTCCCATGCATGGTGAATGGTAAATGGCAACCCCTCTCTGCCTTGGAGAGTGTCTGTACTGCAGAAAACAGCATATTGTAAGGACAGTTAAGCTAAATTTCAGAGAGAAGCTGTAAAAGTTGCAGCAGCAGTGTAGCAGAGTGACCCACACTGCATTTTGCCCAGACTGGCTCCAGGACCCAAGTTAGACATTTAACTACTTAGTATGTATACCTTTACACCTCAGCTCACTCAGTATTAATTTGATGGTCTGATAACACTATAGCTTGCAATACTTAAAATTACAAAAGACTGTAGACAAGATCTTAGAAAACTGAATGAGGGGTGCATTTTCTGCTTACCAGTATCTGCACGCAACCAATTTTATTTTTTTTCAGATGCCAGTATATGCATCAGAAAAAGAAAATAAATTAAAAAAATTAATAAATTCTAGTTTCCACCTAAAGGCAAATGCTCCCACTACGGACTCAACTCCTCCTAACTGAAGGCTTCTGTTTATCCTCTTCTGATTATACTGAAGCAGACCGGTAGTTGTAAACAGTAAGCAAAAAATATAAACTAAATGCAAAGACACTCATGGCTAATGTGAAAAATAACATTTAGCACATTTATTCTAAACCAAAGCACTTTTAAAGAAGATTTTATTCTGTGTTATAAACTTACATGATGGGAGGTGTTAGGTGCCATATCATCAGCGTTAGGTTTACATGACTCTTTGTCATCACAGCCTCTCATGTTTCTGAACTGGACCTGCTCTAGTAACAGTAATGGACCAACTCAGTCAGAACACTCTGGTTTTTACAACAATGCCTATAAACTCAGGATTCTGCAATTTTATCACAAAAATATTGATCTATACATTAATAATTTATGTATAAACCACATTTTTACACATATTATTTGGAAATCTACTATACTTAAAACTGAATTCTCAAATCCAGAAGTTTTTTGCATTTTGTTTTCTGAAGGAGTTTTCAAAAGTGTTCCACTAGCCCACTTTATGCTTTGAATTTTGTAAAGAAAGATACTGAGCTCAAGAATATGCTAGTAGTAATTATTTAAGTACAGCACCAACTTTCCGGAGGGGGAAAAAAAAATAAAGACATCTTCAATACTACCCCCGTCCCCCCGCCGAAATGTTCATCATAATTTTTATTTGCTATTTCTTCACTTTTAAATGTGTTTCCTACTGCAATCTCTTCAGCCCTATTTCTTTGTTGAAAGATATACAATTAACACTGCAAGGTCACCCCACTAGAGAACTAATACTTGCATACCACCTACAATATCAAGCCAGTCTGTACTCAAACCTATTGGATCACAGTGTCATTAACCTAAAAGTCAAAGGTCCATCCGGGATAAGTCTTCTTTCCCCAGCTTGGAGTTCCACTCGCAGTGTGCCAGAACATAGTGACTCCAAAAGATCACTGCAGTGTATTTCCTGTTGTTTGTCCAGAAAAGAGACTGTCTTGAAACCCTGCAACTACACACAGCTCCCAACAGTAGCTAGAGAGGAGAACAAACAGTGCCACCTTGCAGAAGTAACTTTTCTACCAAGCTTCCAATCTTGCCAAAAAGCAACTGCTGGAGGACAAAGCTGCATCAAAACCAAACTCCAAAAAACAAATCAAACCTCAATAGTAAATGATTCTTTAAAAAAAGTTTTCTTTTCAAAAGCTCATTTTCCCTGCTCACCCCAACACTTCAATATGCATTAGGATCAGTGAAATTATGCCAAAAGGGACAGTATGCTCCATTCAAACAAAACTTTAGTGTTAGCAGTATCCAACATAAACTTTGTGACTTTGCACGACATTCTTCTACAAAATAAACTCAAGCCATTTGCCAGCAATAACCTACATATTGATGTGGTATTAAGAGAAACTTGGAGGCTTCAGCTGGGAGACAAACCCTCAACCAACCACTAATTGGTTTTTATGGTGTGACTCATAGTTTAGTAATTTCACAGAATTTAATCACAGGGCACCCAGAAAGATCAATTAAAGAACAGGCTCAGAATTTTTTTTAGAGCCCTGTGTGAGACAGGGGAAGGCAATGACCTCAGCAGCTTTGCCACAGAATTTTATGAATGAACAAAGGATTTAAAAGATAAGTTTAACTAACCTTGTGTTTCCTTGCAGACCCTTTCATTGCTTTTACAAAGGAGTGAGTTTTCAATTTTTCCTTCATTTTAAGGATTGTGTGTTGTAGCTACTGTTTATTTTACAACTTCATTTACATATGACTATTCTGTGTGTGACTTGAAGTGCTCCATTATTTTTTGCTATATCTTCTTTTGTATCTCTCTCAATAAAAAAGGAGGGGGGGAAACAGAGTAGGAATAAATTCCTTTAGATTCTTGAACAAGAATCACATCATGGATAGTACAGAATTCCTCTTCACAACCACCCACCTCCCCAAAAATGATAATCCTTCTTAAAATGGACCTAACAACTTCTAATGCAAAGAAAATTATAATGTTATTTTGGACACAAAACTCTAGGATTTCCCTTGTCTCTTCATTTATTTTCAAGCATCTTTATCCCCACAACTTAACAAAACGAAACCTGTGTTATTCCCCCTTTCTGCTTTTTACTATTGATTTTTTTTTTTGTAAAGTGAATGAAAATAATAGTAAAATGCTGAAAACATTTTTCTCAGTTCTGAAAAGGTTTTGCACAAACTTACCTAATCTGATAGGTCTTACTTGTTAATGTTGTTCTTTTGTGCAAATGTATAGAATATAATCCAGACTAGTACTGCACAGCTGTGATGAAAACCTCATTCCCTGCTTTTCTGGTTTTTGTTCCGCAAAAAGCTCTTCTTCACTAAGAGCTTTCAAAAGAGGAGATTTGACTTATTTTCCTAGCCAAGTTAAGTGAAACATGATTATACTGAAATGGTCTGAAAAAGTGAGGATTTCTGCAGATCTACTAAGCCCTGTTACGATTATTTCAAATATTATTTAAATAGGAAAAAGACTAAATGCATCACTTTTTCTTACAACAACAAACACCACCAAACTGTCATGCATGTTACATGTGAAAACAAGATAAAAGAAGAATGAAAGAGGATATTTTGTGGGCTTACATGTTCTCTTAAAAAGTACATGAACACTCAAGTTGGTGTTTTACACCTGAGTTTCTTAATGTCTTCAGAGCACAATTTATCTATTTAATAGGTACGTATTTAGATTTACTGTCTTTTTACTGACTTTGAGATGATAATGCTCACTTCATGACAAAAGATGGAAAGTTATGATATGGGAGAGTGGATTGGGAAGAGATTTTGTATCAATGAAGTTGCTGCTAATATTTTACAAGATTCACAAGCCCATTACAAGACACTGTCATACAACTCAGCATAAGAAGACTTTCAGTATCTTGAGATTCTCATAATTCCTCAGATGAAAGCAGTGACTACATGGATGGATGCTAGGAGGGCATCGAGGGCTGTAATAGCTCCATTTTGCAAGAATAATCAAACATTATTGAAGAATATTGGATATTTGAAGGAAAAGGAGGATAGCAAAAAGGCGCTGATAGCCAAGCACACTGGGGTGTAGGAAAACCAGATTCAGGTCTCTGCTCTGAATTAGAACAGGATGTTAACAAATCTGCTAGCGGGGAGGAGGATGTGTTTTAAAGTTCCCCGCTTCATCCAGAGGCAGAACAGAAGCATTTGAGTAATGAGAAACTGCACACCTAGCTCTGCATCTGCACCAACAGCTTCATTTTCAAGAGTTCACAGCTCCCTCTAAATCACATTTAGACCAGAGCTTAAATGTTAATTATGGAGCATGTGCATAATAATTTTCTGCTTCCTTCTCTCCGAGAGTAATGGGAATGCTTTTAAATGCCTTTTGTTTGGTTTCTTACAGACTTACTTGGTTTCTTAATATATTACAGGGCACTTCCTGCACTGCTAACAGAAGCAAATTTCCCACTGCTAGTGGGAGTTTTCCCTAAGTAAGGTCAGCAGATTCGGTCCCAGGGGAGTGAACTGATCTTCAGGCTTAGCTACCCTGAAGATCAAGCAGAAAGCAAAACAGACATCATTCTTGTTTAGAATTTGCTACTATATTGTATTCTTCTCAGCCACATCATCCAAGAAAAAAAAAAGGAAATGTATTGCTGCAATAATCCTTTCAATTAAGGCTCCCATTACAGTGAAACAGCTGCTCACTACAATACATCTTTGTCATGGAACTATTTATTTCCCAGAAAACATTTCTTTAGTTAAGACAGATGCAATAAACCAGATCCACGGAAATAGCAGAAATCAAAGCAGTGAGCAAAATCTGACCAGCTAAATATCCCTGAACTGAAAAAGGGGTGCTTTCTATGAGGGCACAATTTATTCCTCTGTGTTGACAAAAAAGCCCACTCAAAGTATGTCTGGTGTCTCACTCTCAACATAATGTCTGAGCTACAACTGAAATATCAGGATAAGCCCCTCACGTGTACATCATTAGAAATTAAAAATAAAACACTCCAAAAACTTCTGTCCTCCAGCTAATCAGTGGTGTTCTTGTGGACCTATAAAAGCCTTTTGGAAGGCCTGCATAATAAATATTTGATGGATAACCTCTTGCTTATTGTGTTAGATGCTGCTCTTGGCATGTAAAGACAAACAGATCAGCATCTTGCTACTGCCTCCTGCTCCACACATACATGCTCACACCCCCCACCCTAGCCTGCTGAATGCTATTTGTTTATTTTACTAATAAGTCCAACTCACATTAACTGTCACTCAAATATAAACAACAGTTACAAAAAGCATTATCATTAATAATTTAATACAAGCTTTGTGAGAGCTTGCAAATGAGCAGTTTTCTTGCTTAAAACTCAGTCCCTGCAATTGCAACTCCACACAGCTTGCCTATGTTTCAGACAATGGCGACAACAGGAGGAGGGGACATTTTTCTTTCACCTACATGTTCCCAATGATTTGAAAGAATTCTTGTCAACTGTACCTCTGTTGGTGACCAGTTACCGCTATGGAAACCAGGGAAATAAGGAAAATCACCTTCCAGTCAGATGACAGATAGACTATAAGGTATCCTAAAGACAGAAGACCCTAAGAACCAGCATTATCGATACAGTTGGACTCTATGATCTTAAATGTCTGTTCAAACCTAAGTGATAAGACCAGCCCTGTATTCCTGTCTTCAGGCATGAGGTCCAATCCAACATTCATTCTTTGCCCATAAAGGCCTGACAAGTCCTCAGGCTGAACGTAGTACCACATCTATACAAATTACAAAGATACTTGTCTAAACACAGTTGAAGATGTCAGGGCCTGTATCATTGCAGCAGTAAATGATTTCTCAGAGCAATCAGAAATACAACTGGTGAACTGTCAAGACTTTGCTACCTGGTTCTCCTTTAACTCTTAAATCCTTTGTAAAAAAAGTAGTTAATAAACAGTATCTATGTGTTGTGTCCTCCTAGTTTCTTGTTCATTCACTTAGAAGGGTAGTTCTGTGCTCATGAAAAGAAAAAAGCAGTGGAGCACAGATCACTGCACTAGGTGACCAAAAAACAGACCTGTTAAATCACACAGGAGAAAGCAAGGTAGATTGCTTCAAAAGAAGAAATGAAAAGAAAAATACAAGGCTGCAGTACTCTTACAGTGAAAATTGTCTTTGAGGCTCACTATGACATGAAAGTACAGTGCTGATCTAAGAAAAATAAGCATCAATCTAGACCTCTACCTGAGGCTTTCCAAATTCCTCAGGATTCAGACTCTGAATTCAAATCTGTTATAGACACAGAAGCATCCACAGGAAGTCAGGCTTAGCTATGAAATCTGATAAAAGAGGCCTAGTATCTACCAATTACTGTGCTGTAAAGCCGGTATTACTTTCTGTCATAATACTCTCCTGTCAAAAGGTGTACATACTCATCCATGTGAGAGGATGAAATTCAGAATAAAAGAAAATAAAACCCATGCTCAGCACTCAACTTGAGGAACGAATCAGGTACCTCGCTTCCCTACCAGAACCTTTTTGAAACAAGATGAGATAGTGTGAGAAGGAAAAACACAGAAGAAGAAGAAAAATAAATTATGTATGAATTTTAAAGAAATAGTGTTTACCTCTATGGACAAATTTCTGGTATTACCAGAGAGTAATTCATAGAAAAAAAAATGGTGCTAGGAACTGCAGTGAGAAGTAATGCTAATGCCATCACCCGCCTTGCTGGCTAATACTGTCCAAGGCTCACTTCTTAATGCTTCTTCAGACATCATCTAGTGTGGTAGATTCAGGACATGACCTACTGTAATGTGACTGCCTTCAAACAAGGCAACAGCAGTGGAGTGAACGTGAACAGCTGCACTGCTTTAAAAAAATTGCACAATGATTTTATTGGAATTCCTCTCACCTACAGGTCAGTCATAATAATAAAAACACATACCTAATAGTTTAATGGCTTTTTGTAGTCTTCCTTTATGACAGCATAATAAAACATGGTTGTTTAACACACAATGGTATTAGAAATGAGAATAGGGAGGCCCAAAATGTGTTTTATATTCTTCCTACTCTTTTATTTTCCAAATCTAAACATAATCTTCTAAGACAACTTGCAGTTCTTCTGACTCTTGAACTCTTGAAAACAGTTCAAATGACCACAGTCATGCTCCGAAGTCTTCCAACATTGCCCATAATCTTAACCAAATCACCAGGAAGCTTCAAGCCAGCACTGTTCATTTGGCTGTTCATTCGGCTGTTAATTCTGTGTAAAATAACCCAATAACCCTCCTGAAATTACTTCACACATGGACAGAAAACCTCTGCAAACCATCTGACTCTTACCTTTTACATACAGGTTTGCTGGAGACATTGAGCAAATTATTTGGATAATGTGGGTTTGGAGGCATTGGTTGGGTTATTCTACTTTCCACCATCACAGGATGTATTCTGGTTCATAAAAGAATCACATCCCACTTTAAAATTAGATGGGTCTTAAGGCTCACTGTGTTTATTGGAAGCTGAAACCTAGAAAACTATCAATGGTGCACCATGCATACACAGTCTCTAGATGTTGTGCCAGCATCCTCATTTAACCCAGAAAGTCCTTCTCCTCCTCAAATATCCCCCAATCTAAATCCGTAACAATTTATTTCCCTTTTCAGAATGACAAAGTAGCAACGTTATTTTAAGATAAATCAGATGTGCTGCTTCTTTCTTACTTGTGTACATTAGCATCCTTCTTTGTTTGAGTCACCACACAGTCCTTATCAGGACTCAGTCTGAATTGACCTTATCAAAGTATTATCTAGGTTGTTGAGCATAACCTCATTTTAGAACAGATATTTTCATTTAATTCTTTCTTTTTCCAGTTGCCTCATGATATTTATTTACTCTTCTCTTACAAATATATTCCAAAATTTGAAAAATACAAGTTCACAGGAGTACATACGCAAGAGCATTTCCCCTTTTTTTCTGTATTTGAGCCAGTATTTTCATTCTTCAAGCTAGGGTATCAAACTCACTTTTAGGAGGGAGATTACAGAGTCTTTAAAACTTTAGCATTTAAACTATTTGGATCTTATTCCTTCCTCACATACAATAGTTTTTCTTTTTCCAATCTCCTTCCCAGCAGGTACTTTAGCCTTTTTCTCTGTGTTTAACAGTATTGTCCTGATTCAAAACTGAAGCACACGGTCCTGTCTCTAAAATTTGGGGCATACACAGATGTTTAATTCCTACTTCATCCCTATTACCAGCCATGCTTTTTATTACTTTATATTTATATGGATGAACACATTTTTATTCCTTGTTTCAGTTTCCCTTGCAGAGTTTAACTGTGCTTGACTTCTAGCAAATTCTATTTCATCTAAACACTTCTTGATCTCTAAGATAATTCTCCTTCTGCTCATTCCTTGCAAACTCTCTGTTTATTCTTAATTTTATTTGTGGGAGTTGTTAGTTAGCAAGTTAGGTCTGGAGTTCACCCCTAAAAGCCGCCAGTGCTTAAGATGGGAGTTCTAGAAAGACTGTTGCATTTTTAACTAGAAAATGTCACCACATCCAAATGCTTGAGGCTCTTCAGTCACTATCCAGTTTCCCTAAGCTTATGTTGCACTTCAGGTTAAGAAAACATTAAAGACATTTTTTTTGTTAATTTTGGATCACAAGAGTAGTGATGACTAACTCTCTCTGACGTCCTTAGACCCTCCAAACCCAATTTTAAAATAACACCGGTTCTTCACAAGTCAGTAATTGTTAGAGAAGTTGTTTACCTTAGGGAAAGAGTTGGCTGTATGGTTATTAGGATCATTCATCCTCTGATTTGTAGCAGAACACAACAATTGCGTGTTGATTTTCTCCTCTAGTATTATCTGAATCCGGTCAGATCTTATCAACCTCTTACCTCCTTCCTGAAATGTAATTTTGACTTCTAAATTACTCTACTGTAGATGTAGATTCAATAATATCCCTCCAATTTCTCTACAGTCTGCTTATTGATTTACAGAGCTAAGAAGCCACAGCACTGTAAACATTCAAGTCCCTTTTATATCTACATCATACAGCTTTTGACAGAGCTCGATCAAGACATCTCAGAATCGTCACAATGAGACTTTGCTGCCCCAAGGACTGATCTATCCCTGCTGCAGGGAAAACAGGGCAGGAGAAGGGGTGTGGCTTGGATGGAAGGTCATGCTTGCTGCTGTGCTGTGCAGGCTGAGCAGCAGAAGGGAGGCAAGTGTTGGATCTCACGCTATCACACTCCTAGCAGCAAGCCTGGCTTTCCAAAGCACTGTCACAGCTACAGTGGAGAGCAGAAGGGTGCTCAAGGAAACTGTCTCCTTTGTCAATGTCTACAAGCTGAGCCTGCTACCAATACATTTCCAAAAAAGAAAAAAAAAGCTATAAGATTTACAACCAACAATCAATTTCCATTACAAGCCCTTGACACCAGGACTCCTCTGGACTCAGAGGTGTATTCTAAATGTGGATTCTGAAATGCAAACAAATAATGCATATAAAATTAAAAAATTATGCCAACAAACAAAAAAACCCTAAGAACAACAAAAAGGACCCTAAGACTTCTCAATCATTTACATATGAAACACTCTAAAAAAAGAAAAACAAAGCAATTTAACTCAGAAATTCATTCTTCAGGAAGAAGAGGAGAGAACAGATTCTTGAAATTTGGCTTCACTGGCATATCTAGCAACACCCTCTTTCCATCAAAATCTGTGGCCTATCTAATCAGTATTAGGATTGTAAGACTACATGACGCATATTCAGTCATATTCTACAGTCAAAGATGCTGCTATTTTTATATGATTTTGTAAAACGCATTTTCATAATTTCATTATTTAATTCAATTTAAAAACATGTCCCAAGGTTCATTCTGAGTTTAAAATCCTCTCACAACCACAGCAAGCCCACGTCAGATCCCAAATCTGAGAATGTGAGAACACTCAGGAAAGCACTCTTGTCAGTGCTCAACTTCACAGCTGGGTCTAAAGCACACTTCCTGCCCTTGTCTCACTCCAGCTCATGGTAGAAATTTCTCCTGACACTTTATTGATGTTAAATAGAAGGACTGCTAGCTCATAGCAAACTCCCCTAATCTACTATATTGTTTCTAGATTAGATTTCTATTTCTGCACTTTCATCTTCCAAATATAACAATAATAAAAGTTTTATTTTGTACATACTTCCTGGAAAGGAAGAAAATTGACTAATTTTTAATTATTTTAAAAAAGAAGAATACAAAGAACAGCTAGAAAAGTAATCCTCACAAGCCCCAAAATGTAAAATTTTTATTATTTATGTGTGGCATATAGCTTAATGAATGGAGGGGGGGGAGTAAGGAAGTTTTCAGAGTTACTGCCAAGAAAAAAAATTCCTTATCTTTGTCTCTACATTACTTCTCCATGAAATAAATTTGCATTTACCTGTACCTTGGGATAAAAAGGAAGCTTTGTTTTGGCTCTAGTTCTTTAGTCACTGCTAGAGTTAAATTAAATAATGTTAATTAAACTGTGACAAATTCAGTCTAAAACTAACTGTCACCAGGGCAGGGGATAGGCGTGGAATCAACTTAAAACATTACAATAACTAAAGAAATCACTTCCAGATCAAACCAAAACTGATTTTTTTCCCCTAAAACAAAAGTTATTCAATACAAAAGGAGAAATATTGCTTTAAAATAAATTCAGTAATACAAAATCTACTGCAGCTATAAATGTGTTCAGTTCTACAATTAAAACAGTTTGTAATAGCACCAACCCTCCTTAAAAAGGCATTTTTCCCCCCTATAATTTAGGATTTCCACTACCATCCAAAAAAAATCCTCACCAAAAAACCCACTACAGTCTAATTGCAAACACCTTATTTCCAAATCCTCCAAAGAATATTTGACCTCTGTACCAAGAAACACTACCCTTCTTTATATTTGAATCTTTCTAAAGAGCCATATAATTGATAACCATACCAAAAAAAAAACCCATATCAATTACTTAATTGCAAGTTAAAATAAATTTCTAGTTATTTTCTCCTCCTGACTTCTGCATTCTTGCCACAGCTCTGTTGGCTTCGTTTGCAAGTCTTCAATAAACATACTGCTGAGTTTCTGCCATACCCAGGTCCAAAAACATTGCCAGCACTCATATAATACAGAATAATGAAAATGAGTGGCACCTCATCTAATCAACCACCTACCGTGAATCCCTGTCTACAAATTATTCTTTGGAAGCCAAAAAGTAAAACAGCCCAGAAACTGGACTCTATATTCTCAGAGTGGAATATCCCATCTGGGAACAGCATTACAAGGCAGTAAGAAAGGCACAGGTATTTTTTATCATACACAACAACTTAAGACAGGTACAATATTTGTGTACCCAACACTCTCAGTGCAATGTTTCTTGCAAGATCACTTTCCCTTACTTTAAGGAGTTTTTAATTCGTTTCATAAGAAAATGTTTTGATCATAAATAGTGAGAAAGCACACAGTACCAATAAGAGAAATGTCTGCTGGCTCATAAGATGCAAGAGGATTTCTGAAAGTGGTTAATGTAAAGGTATTGCTTCATTTTCACTCTTACATTGCTAAACCTTCCATTAATAAGTATTTCTTATTGGATTTGGCCCAGTGATATAAGTAATATGCTCAACCGTTCACTCCCAAGAGAATACCTTTACAATGTTGGAAGTGGAGAAACCTAGATGAGATGAAGTGTCTTGAGCCAAAACATGTTTATGTAGCAGCCTGGCATGTCTCCATAAGAAAACATGCCCAATCCAGTAGAAACCCCATTTTTTTATTGCAGAAAAGCATTTTCAAAGTTATAAATATATCCTCATACGAAAGCTTTGCGCTAGTACAAAGAAACTTGGTAGTTTGAAAGATATTTCCAAAAAAAAGAACAAATAATCTTTGCGGTCACACAGGTAAAATGTGTGTGAAACCCTTCTCAAAAGCACATAAACATGTAGTAAATCTACATCAGAATAGGTCAAGTTGTACCACCCAAAACCATGATATTTTTCATTGAAACACATATTTTAAACAAGTTTTAAAACATATGCCTTCCCAGTGTAACCAACTCATACATTCTAATTTATAACAAGTCAATGTCCATTCTGGGACATGACCCAAAACTGCTCTAAAGAACGAAAATGCAGTGTACAGCTCATTGATACTATTAAAAATACAGTAAACAGGTACAGCTTTTACCCCTTGCAGGGGGGAATAGGGTTTCAGTCATACACCTCAGATGCACAAAATGGGTACCTCTATTTTTGCTGCACTTTCAGATGGTGAACAGCCCACCTAGTTATCCTCTATTTGAAGTAGTCTAACTACGATGCCCCAAAAATAATATACCGATAGGAGGTGATATAAGTGTCATGAGATGGAAATAAAACCAGTCATGAACTCCAACTGCTTGAACTAAAAGCATCTCCTCAGACTGAAGCAAAGACTTGCAAGTAAAGACTCGTAAAAGACTTGTAAGCTTAAGATGCACATTCAACTGAATTTCTATTCAAAGCAGGCAACAGAAACCATGAAAACAAGTCTTTCCAAAATCAAAATCTGCATTTCCAACCTACCAACTCACTATTTATACATATAATTTAAGAAAAACAGGATTTTTAAAAGCCCCATATTAGCTACATGATTTGTGTTTTTCATTAAATCCTAGTAATAACATTGTTGGGTGGTGAAAATTCTTAGAGCTAGCTTAAATGGAAAAGATCAAAAATGTTAAGGATCTTTTTCACAGCTTTGAAACAGAGAAAGACGTAATATTGCAAACATCAACATTTCATAATAGCAGGCATGAAGGACTAGTCCAATGTATCTGTTAGTGTACACATTAGGATGTTATATTTTTTAAATGTTTCAATTTTTTTTTATACAACTTAAGTAAGACACTTGTCACCCCTAAGAGGGTTTTAACAGGACTAATGAGGGAGAGGAATTCTGTTAAACTCTCAAAATCAAAATTTGGTTCACTTGGTTTGGGTTTTTTAAGTTATTTTCAAGTGATTTCTACATATAAACCTTGGGTAGCAGTTCATTCTGAAGCAACATTCAGGAAATTTTGAAAAGCTAAAACTGAATCTTTGTCAGAGCAGAAGATTCAGTAATATAGAAAGTACTTTTCCTTTTTTTTTACTGTAACCTCTCAACCATGAATATTTCAGTGCAAGATTTTACAGTTAAGAGGTTAATAATCTTTTTTCTCTTTCATGAGTATCACATAAAAATACTCACTTAAGCTCCTTTTTTTGTTCAGAAGTCTTAATACCTCACAGTGTAGATGAGGTCTAAAATTATGTTTCTAATGTAATATTTTTGGACTCAGTGGAGGCTTAAATGGTCAACTCTGAGCACTATCATGAGAATCCTACTTCTATTCAGTAAATATATAGGTTCACCCAGTTTTTAACTTGAACATCTGAATTAGATATCCAAAGTCAGATGCTTAAAGTTAGTGTGAAACTCATGGAATTGAGTGCAGCTGAGTGTAAAAAGATGGATAGTAAAAGAAATGCATTATAGAACAGATTAATGTACATAGGAATATTGTTTGCATAGGAAAGTCAAAATAATATTTGTATAATTTTTTTACCAAATTCACTTGGATCAATACTCCCCTGAAAACTCTTCAGCTATATTTGGTGATCCAAATTTGTTAGTGTAACCCTCTGCATCTTGCAATTCTATGCAGATTATTGCAAATCACGAGCCCTTTAATACCTACAAAACAAATTCCGCTGTTCCATTTATTTACCATGGTTTCAACCACACTCAAAATAATGCTCAATTAACAATTATTTGGATTATTGTTCCTCATTTTATCAATCTACACATTTTTAAAACATCATTTTTACTGATCTGAGTGCTGTGCCAAGTTCATTTTTTTCAATAGAGGTACAAGTTTTGTCACGCTGTATCTTAACTCAGAAGCAACCCCATTCTTTTTGCCATTAACATAAGCAGACTCAGAAAAATCTAGTCCGTATGTGAAATTAACTGATTCCCTCCTCATTTTTTTTTTGCTTGCATTGTTACTGGCTACAGTCTTATTAGTCAGAAATTATGAATTTAAACACAGTAAAGTCAAAATTAACTAAATGTAAATTCATATCTGTTAGAGAAAAAGAAAAAAAGCACATAAAACAGTTATTCAGTACTGTTAAATGAACCATTGACAGGACAAATCTATGTTTTAGTATTTCTATAAAAACACCATGTGCAACCCTTTATTAAGGATGGGGACATAATTACAGTAGAAGTTAGACACAAAGCAAAAACCATCACTAATATAACAATCTCAAAATCAAAGAAGTTAGAAACTAACCTATTGCGCAGTTTAGTGCATATTTGTCATATCTGGAGAACTGATCAGGTTACTGATTTTAGAGATAACTCATATAGAAAAATGCTAAGATCACATGGTTTCACAACACATGTAAAGAGGTATATGCCTCAAAAGCAGTTCCCGTTAGCAACTCTTGAAAAATTGGCCCAGTCAAGTTTTAAATTACTCCTGTAGACCAGAAATGTTATTTGCAATGAATGCTCTTTTCACAGTTCTTTCACGCAGAGTAGCATATTTTGCTGTTTAATCAGATTTGTAATCTCTGATTTCAAGGATTATAAATAATAGAGCTGAACAAGAGAGTTAATCAAATACATTTTTGTCTGCACATAAAAGCTCTGGAAAATATTCTTCCTTGTTCAACCAGTTTCATGGACAGTTTAGCAGCATTTCTGCAAACAACATATTCAGCTACATTTTAAATAACTCAGCATTTCAGTTCTAACTGAAGATGTTTCCTAGACTTCAAAAGACGTTGATTTTTTACGTGTCAGTTAAAACTGTCTTAAAACTAACATATGGCACATAGGCAAAGACACAGACAGTGCCTTATATCCCCATGTTTAAGGATTAATAGTACTTTATCTTAGTAATTACACTTTTTAAGAAAATTAAATATTTAAGGGGGAAAAAAGCAAAAAAAATTACTCATTAAGCTTTAAACACTATCTGAACTATTTCAATGAGTATAATAATTTTCCCCAATGTTTCTAACCTTTTTAAGTTTCTGACCAAATTTAAATTAATCTAGACTGACATCGTCCATTCCAGATTAATTTCTAATTCTATAGCCTGCTGGAGAGAAGTTTCATAAGTTCAGTAACTGGAAAGTGCAAGGTGGTAAACTGAAAAAACAGATGAAAGTTCAAGAGATAGGAATGTTGGTCAGAGATTGTGACTGAGGAGTTGAGTGAGTCAGGAGATGATGAGGAAAGAAAAGCTTAGTGGAAGGAGACCAGAAAACTCAAAAGAATAAAAAGACTTAATCAAAAGACGTAAGATTTCAGGAAAAAAAACAACAACTTGAATAAAACAGAAAGAGAATAGAAGATTCAAAAATACTATTTGAGTGACAGAAATTAAAGGGGGGAAAATACAAGTAAAATATATAAACATATTGGGTTTTGTTGTTTGGGGTTTTTTAAATAAACTTTGTTTCATTAAACTTTTGACTCTGTTTTACTGGTGGTTTGGCTGGTTTTAGCTAAAATAGTTAAAGATTTCCCCTTTCTTCTCCATCCTCTGGACATTAAAAAAAGAGAAATCCCTCAACACTTTCTAGAAAGATACACACACACACACAATTAAAACAGGTGACAGTGGAAAAATGTTTACACTCAGAAATACTGAATTTATGTAAAAAATTAATTTTCACAGACACATCATAACATGATATTCAGGAGAAGTGTAATGCCATATGACACACAATATGGGGAAACTATCCAAAGTCCTAAGGAAACATTTTCCTCTGATGAAAAATTCCTGCCATCAGTGATGCAAACTAGATGACTATCGAATCACACAGGAATTAGACTTAATCAAATAGACCTTTTTAGAATCTAAAAGAAGACAATTAGAATATCTCGCCATTGTCACTCTTGGCATCTAGAAAATAGCTCTGTTTATCCTGTCAATCACTTCTCCCGGCACGCACAGAAAGGGCAGCAAAAGTAGAACACACAAAACCAACAGGGTAATTGCATAGTATCTGAAAAGCTGCAAGCAAGTTCCCATTGAATGCTTCTCTCTCAACTACTACATTCAGCACTTTTAAGAGAAACTTAAACTCACAGCTGGACTAATGTTCCATTCTTACACTGTCTTTGTAACTTCCCCCTACAAAAATGGCAGACAGCCTTACCTAGAGTGGGATTTCCCACCTTTTATGCTTACTTTATTTATTTTTCAGGTCTGTTTTTCCTGGCTCCACTGGATACTTACACAATCAACATAAACTAAGCTCACTCAATTGGTATGGATCCTTGCCAAAAGACAGTGAATTAGTTTAGAGCGACTGGTAGAAACTGCATGAAAAATGGTTGGGGAAGCAGAGTGTAGGAATTAAGGCATAAAATACAAATGCTAATCGAGCCTTTACCACTTCTGTACTGTAATACTTTGTGAAGATGGTTTCTTCACCAAGGGGTGAGAGATTTGAATCCTATAGCTAACAGACCAGATCTCAAAAGCACCCTATTTCTCATCTGATTCCTTGCCTTGTTTTATAGCTCTGTCAAGATACTTCAACTGCAATTCATAAAGACTCCCAATAAATATTATTAAGGAATAATTAAGATCTATCTCACTCCAAGCAATTTCTGAAAAACTTTGATTTATTTATAACTTATATCCTATTTAATAATAGTACCCTTGTACAATTTTCTGCACTTCTTTTCCATTAGCTTAGGTGTCAAGATGGCCTTCTATGATGGGTGATGGCAGCAGTTGACGACAGACCAACAGATGTCATCTACCTAGACTTCTGTAAGACCTTTCATATGGTCCGACATGACATCCTATCTCCAAATTAGAGAGACAGGGATTTGATGAATGGACTATTCAGTGGATAGGGAATTGGCTGGATGGATGCATCCAGAGAGCTGTGGTCAATGGCTCTACGTCCAGGTGGCGAGTAGTGTCCCTCAAGGCTCTGTTTTTGGGACCAGTGCCCTTCAATATCTTCATACAGTGACACAGACAGTGAGATCGAGTTCACCCTCAGCAAGTTTGCAGATGACACCAAGCTGAGCGGTGCAGTTGACACAACAGAAGGAAGAAGTGCCATCTAGTGGGACCTGGACAAGCTTGAGAAGTGGGCCCAAGAGAACATCATGAGGTACAACAAGTGCAAGGTGCTGCACCTGGGTCAGGGCAATCCCACACATGAGCACAGACTGGAAGAGGAACTCCTTGAGAACAGCCCTGCCAAGAAGTACCTGGGGGTTCTTATGGATAAAAAGCTGGACATGAAGCAACAGTGTGTGCTTGCAGTCAACAAAATCAATTGCATCCTGGGCTGCATAAAATGCATTGTGGTCAGCAGGTCAAGGGAGGCGATTCTGCCCCTCTATTCCACTACGGTGATACCCCACATGGAGTGCTGCCTCCAGCTCTTAGCTGGTCCTTAGCCCAGGAAAGATATGGACCTGTTAAGACAGGGTCCAGAGGAGGGTCATGAAGATGATCAGAAGGCTGGAACACCTATCCTATGAAGACAGGCTGAGAAAGTTAGGGTTATTCTCTTCCTGGAGAAGAGAAGGCTCCAGAAAGACCTCATTGCAGCCTTCGAGCACCTTAAGAGGTCTTTTAAAAAGGAGGCATTATAAAAAGGAGGGATGGCTTCAGGAGGGTTCTGAAAGCTCATTTTTCATGCAGACCATGTCATATTCCAGGTGAAATAATGCCATAGAAAGGAACTCTTATTAGCACTATCAGACAGTCCTGATGCACTTTGGGGTGAGAATGGTATCATGGTTGGAAGCCCTTCAGCACCAAAACCAGCATATTGTAAAACTACATTGTAAGGAAATTTACAGTATTTATTACAAGTTAGATCACTTAATTAGGGACCCCTGGTGGCCTAGTGGTTAGCGTGCAGGACTCTCACTGCTGCGACCCAGGTTCGATTCCCAGTCTCCTGGGCAGATGGAGCTCGTTAGCCCTGTGAGGCCATCCATCTATGAGAAGGTCACTCTAAACAAACCTACATCCTGAGGACCTCACTGCCATTGTCCAAGCTTGCTTGGCCCCGGCAGATGAACCTTAGGATTAAAGGGTGGGCTCAGTTCAGCGCATGCTGTGTCTCACCTAAAAAATCCATTGCGCAGGCTTGAAAGGTAAAAGACCTTTCCCAAAATCTTCATTCGTGAAGACTGGCCATTATTATTAGATCACTTAATGAAGGGAAAATGTTTAGGACTTCACCTTGTACTACACCAAGGCTTTTGCATGCATTCTGTCCATGACAGTTTCTGAAGAATGAAGCAATGAACATCTTACCTTGCATTGTTGTTTTTGTGGGTTCTGAAAACAGAGGAATGAGCAGGAGGTAGATGAGGTAGACAAAGGAGAGCCCATTGTAACGGAAAGCACAGGCTGCAAGAGAAAAGAAAAAGAACATATTGCTTAATCAGTCTGACATAATCAAATTCAATAGCACAAAGCATTTCCGATCTGAGTTTACTATTTACCTTGCCAACTTTTCACCACTTATTTTAACAATTTTTACAGAAGTATTTAAATTTATGCCTTCAATAAATCATAGAATCACAGAATGGGTAAGGTTGGAAGGGACCACAGTGGATCATTTGGTCCAACCTCCCTGATCAAGCAGGGTCATCCCAGAGCACATTGAACAGGATTGTGTCCAGACACTTGAGCATCTTCAGTGAGGGAGTCTCCACAACCTCTCGGGGCTCCATCCCAGTGTGTGGTCACCCTCACAATAAAGAAGTTCTTCCTCATATTCAGGTGGAACTTTCTATGCATCATTTTCTGACCATTGCATTTTGTCTTATTGCTTGGCATCACCAAGAAGAGCCTTCCCTTCAAATACTTAGATACACAGATGAGGTCCCCTCAGACATCTCTTCTTGAGGCTCAACAGGCCCAAACCTCTCTGAGAGATGCCCCAGTCCTTTGATCATCTTTGTTGCCCTTAACTGGACCTGCTCCAGGAGCTTCATGTCTCTCTTATACTGAGGAGCCCAGAACTGGACACATCACTCCAGATACAGCCAGACCAGGGCTGAGTAAAGGGCCAGGATCACCTCCCTCGACCTGCTGGCAATGCACTTCCTAATGCAGCATTGGACTTCTTGGCCACAAAGGCACACTGCTGGCTTATGGACAGTTTGTTGTATACCAGGATCCCCAGGTCCTTCTCCACAGAGCTGCTTTGCAGCAGACCAGCCCCCAGTCTGTACTGGTACATGGGGTCAATTCTTCCCCAATTGCAGGATGCTGCATTTGACTTTGTTGAACTTTGGACAGTTCTTCTCTGCCCATCTCTCCAAACTGTTGGGGTCCTTCTGAATGGAATCACAGGATATCCTGAGTTAGCAAGGACCCGCAAGGACCATCAAAGTCCAACTCTTAACCCTACACAGGACAGCTCCAAGAATCACATCATGTGCCTAAGAGCATTGCCTAAATGCTTCTTGAACTCTGTCAGGCTTTGTGCTGTGACCACTTCCCTGGGGAGCCTGTTCCAGCGCCTGACCACACTCTGGGTGAAGAACTTTTTCCTACTATCTATTCTAAACCTCCCGACACAGCTTCACGTCATTCCCTTGGGTCCTGTCACTGGTCACCACAGAAAAGAGATCAGTACCTGCCCTCTGCTTCCCATCACTTGGAAGCTGTAGACTGCTGTGAAGTCTCCCCTCAGTCTCCTCCAGGCTGAACAAACCAAGTGACATCAGCTGCTCCTCGTATGGCTTCCCCTCTAGACTCTTCACTATCTTTGTAGCCTTCCTTTGGATGCTTTCTGATAGCTTTATATCTTTCTTATACTGCAATGCCTAGAATTGCACACAGGACTCGAGGTGATACCGCAGCAGCACAGAAAAGGACAATCACCCTCTTTACTCTGTGTAATTTTCTTTAAATTAAATAAACTTCTGAAGTATTTTAACAGTAATACATACTTTAAGTTTAGAAAAAGATGCATTCAAGTTATAAAAACTTTGTCCAGAACGAAGGACAAGTTAGCTGTTACTTACACATTTTACTTTCCTCATATACAAACTCATTCAGTCATTCTCCACAAAAATATATGGGGATGCATAAATCAATATTTATGGGTTGCCTTTAAGAAGCCACAATCTGGTTTGTTATATTACAAATAAGGATTATCAGTAATAATTAAGAAATATAAAGTAAGTTCAGATTAAAAATTATAGAATGCCTGTTATCCTTAAAATAACAATGTCTTTAAATAATTACAGAGGTCTCTGAATTTTATGGTCATCCAATTATTTGCTCTTACATAGTTTTATTACTGAAAAGATTGTGAACTACCAATCAAAAAGGAACAGCAACTTGCAACTGGTGCTACGCAAATTTTTCTAAAGAATTAAATTATTCTGTTAATTTTGCCTACTATTTCCTTGTCTATTTTTAAAATTTAGTGTGAGTGTATTTTTCTGAAGGTATCCACATCAGCAGGCCATTACAACAAGTACAATATTGCTACACCCCAGGCTCGCCTTTTCAAAGAATGTCATGCATATTCTGTACTGAAAGAAGAGTAAATGGACTTCCATAGAGATATTAAAAAAAAAAAAAAAGACAAAATAATCTGCAATTCCACTGTGCAGCAGATGTTGAAATATAAGACCCATCACATTCAATTGTTCCGAAGAGATAAACCAACTGCTAAGGAGTCAAGAGATGAATTAGCCTTTACATTTATTTACTCATGGAATGTAACTCATATCAATTAAGTCTTCTCAGCTATATCAAAACAACTTCGTTTTGGAGGACAGATACAGCCTTAGTCCTACCAGAAACATGTATTCTGAAAGAGAAGAAGTTTTTCCAGTCACCATTTCCTGAAATTTCATGGAGACTACACTGAGAATGAGTTAACAAATTAAGCGTTAATCAGTCCTCATCCTCATCACATTTGTCCACTTTAATTATAAATTTAAAACTGCAAAGTCTCTCAATTAACAAATCCATGCAATAGCTACAATTTTCCCAGGTTACCTCAATAGCCTTGACAGAGAAACTCTGGATATACACTTCACATCTACAGCTTGGTCAAGAAATTTGTGAAATTTATGGATTCCTGGCAAGAAGGAAGGATAAGGAGCATCTATGTGTCACTTCTAAGCTGATATGATTCTGTCATAAGCCTTAAAAAAAAAAAAATCTATCAAGGACTACAGAATCCATCGAAGCTTAACAGAGGGTTTTTCAGAGTGAAATCCAAAATCTTAAGAGCAGTTTCTTATTCTTACAAAGCCTGTAAGAATTGCTCCTGTCACTTACTACATTTTCTTAATAACCACAGCCTTTAAAGGCCAACTGAAGACTTACGTCTACACTTGTAGCTATAAAAAACCTGCAAGTAAAGTAAATAGGGCTATCCCACTGGGAATTCTATAAGCAATTATCAGAGCTTTAAAGTGAATGTACTTGAGAAGAGAGAGTCAGCCCTGCTATTACGAACCTACTCTCAGGGTGCTCTGCAGAGGAGCACAGGATGTACAATGACCATTAGTGGCCTTCTTGAAGAGAATGTCACTAAAGAGAAAAGAGCACACTCCTGACATCAGGACAAATCCATAAATCAAACTTTTTTTTTTTTTTCAAAGTTTAATTTGGGATGGGAAAAAAATTTTGGTGTTCATAGGAAAAGGTACAGTAGTGGTTTAAGGCTGATCTACAGTCTGAAGGCTTTTCCATTTCAATGGAAAGGACCAATGTTTTCAGTCATTCTGGTAGCAGAATAATAGTCCTATTATCCAGTTATTCCAGGGATTGTGTCAATCAGATTTTAAGCATGTTAAACAGCTCACCTGATTTCAGTGCAATATTATACACATTTTCTTCTTTCTTCAGAACTGAGCTTGCTACACTTCTTGTAAAGCGCCTAGCACTTAGCTTCTCAGTACAAAGAAAACAGCAGCTGTGTGCTTTAGATACCCTTCTTTATTAGCCGGATATCACTCAATGTCTCCCTAACAAATCTATGTCAAATATTTAGAATCTCTATTTACATAAAAGCATCATCCAGCAAAATAGCAACCTTGGCTAGACATTGCCTGGAAAACCTGTATTTATTGTAAGCAGTTGCAAGAGCACCAGCAATGTGTTTCTCAGAATTAATACATTAAAACATTCCAAACTTAGCTGCAAAATTTTCACTATTCCTTACTGCAACCATTCCATTATTTTCATTTTGTGTTTATCTCCATTTGTCTAGTACATCTTGCTGGAGATATCAGTGGCTTATAAAGTTAATGTGCAAGAGCAAAGAGCCATGACTGAATATATTTTTAGCAAGATAAAAAATTAGAAAACAGCAGCCGCACTGCATTTACATATTTACACTGCATTGCATCAAATTGCATTATTTGTCAAACATATGTATTCCTAAGTTCTGACACTCAAAACTACCTAGAACAAATTGCAGAGCATAAAATCAGTTTCAGTTTGTCACTGATACAACAACAAAGGATGATCCAAAAAAACAAATTAACTCATCCTCTGCACTCCCTCGGGAATTCACAAAGGTCTCCTTTTGCAAAAGAAGCTGTACACAGATGTCCATCACAGTGGAAAGTCCCATTTGAGGTCAATGGAATTCCATCAATAGAAAAAGCACCTAAAAGATGAGTTTCTTGGCAAACCAGGTGGTAGAGAAATTTCTGGGTATTTTGGTTATGTTGGTCTGTTTGCACTATCAAAATTAATGTAATTTTGGCATTTTAGGCTTGTTACCTCTTCTCAAAATTGTCTAATCAATTAGAAAAATTAATTTCAGAGGATTTATTTTTGAACTTTATTTACCTCAAAATTTACTGCTTTCTATTTCTAGAGCTATGTACTCAATAGTTTTTTTTTTCTCCACCACTACATAAATGGGACTATTAACAGAGGTTACATCTCAATTCAAACCTTCCCTTATGTATTTTTTTCATACAAAGCATTCAGAAAACCCTTCAGGTTCCTAGTTTCAAAAAGTATGGGTTTGTCTAAAGTAAACACTGAACAAAAAAGCTTAAACTGGTAAACATATCATAGACACTAAGTCCATACACACTTTCTGCTCTTCAGACTTCTTTTTAAGCCACATTTGTCACCCAGTTTTCTAACAGTCTCTACTAACAAAACTCCAGAAATGTTATTTTTTTCTCTGAAATTCTGCTACTGTTCACAGTCCAATCATAACAATAATAACACAACTGGGAAAAGACATAAAAAGCAGAGCTATTCATGTGCAGAATTAGTGGCAAACATAGCTTCTTCTTGGTATAACCTGAAATACTTTGGAGCACCTTCCCTTAGACATTAAGAAAAGAGCACTTTATAACATGTAAGACTGAATTCCTCATTCATAAGTGATTATTTTAAATATTTCTGGTTTAATGCATAAAGCATTAAAGTTATTGTGCAAACCTTTAAAGGCAGGCTTAGAATGTCATCTAAGACAAAGTCTTTACTGAAGTCCAGATAGACAGCATCCACAGCCTTTTCCTCATCCACTCGGTGGGTCTCATGGTCATAGAAGGAGATCAAGTTACTCAAGCAGGACCTGCCTTTCCTAAACCGGTGCTGGTTGGGCCTGATCTGGTTGTCCTGTATGTGCTGCATAATGACACTCAAGATGATCCATTCCATAACCTTTCCTGGCACCAAGGTCAGGCTGACAGGCCTGTAGTTCCCTGAATCCTCCTTCTGACCCTTCTTGTGGATGAGCGTCACATTGGCCAGTGTCCAGTCAACTGGGACCTCCCTGGTTAGCCAGGACTGATAACAAAGGGAGTTGCTTGGAGAGTTCTTCCACCACCTCCCTCAGTACCCTCATGTGGATCCCATCCACACCCATAGATTTGTGAGTGTCTCAGGAGGTCACTACCTTCCTCCTCCTGGATAGCAGGGTGTCTATTCTGCTCCCCGTCCCTGTCTGCCAGCTCAGGGATCTGATTGCCCTGATGATAACCGGTCTTACAGTTGAAGACTGAGGCAAAGGAAACATTCGTACAAAAAAGTACAATAGTGGTTTAGGACTGACCTCAGCCTTTTCCTCACATTTGGTTACAATGTTTCACTCCGCATCCAATAAAGGATGGAGATTTTCCTTGGCCCTCTTTTTGTTGTTAGTGAGTTTTTAAAAATACTTTCTATTATTTTTCACATCAATGGCCAGATTGAGTTCCAACTGAAAGCTGAAAAATGCAATTTATTCTTAAGACAGATATGTACAGTATGCACTATACAAAATTAAAAAGGAGTCTTAAAAAACCAGAAAATCCTATATCACATGGCATTATGTAACTTTGGCATTATGTAACCTTGTCCTTCTAGATTTTATTTTTCATTCTTGTATGATAGCCAGATAGGCATTTGAAGAAATCTAATACTGCTTCTTAGACTCATAACCAAGTGTCTACATGTAGATACAGGGTTTTTCCAACATCAGAATCCTAACAGCTGCTACATATTATTTCATATTTATACCAACAGTTCTTTCCTTTCCTCTACTTAAAGAGGATGATTTGTATAAAATTTGTATTTTATCTGTTAAATAAGAAATACTGGAGGACAACGTGAGTGGCAATAGAGAATTTTGCAATAAGCTTCAACCTGGAAATGAGAGGAAAAAATTAGCCTCATAAGAGATGTGTTTAGTTTTATTCTACAAAAACTTTAGGAGGTATTTAATTCAGAAGTGGAAACTACCTGTTCAAAAAAAACAGCCTTCAAGAGTGCAGGCGTAGTACCAAAGGACTATTGACTCCTCATTTGTAAGCTACAATTGTGTCAAAAGCCATGGCAACAGAAAATAAAATGGAAGGTGAAGACAGAATTAACCATGCACTCACTATTTCTGAATTTATTTTACTATAAAGGCACTGTCATTAATGTTAACAGAATAATGTATTTCTTGTTATACCCTTTTCTGTTCAAGAACTGTGTAAAAACATTTTTCTCCACATATTTCTGCTGTAGGCTTGAGAATATTATATATCCTTCTTAGCGTTATCCTATCCAGACTCGTGTGCTTTAGCATGAGAAGGAATTAATTCAGCCAACTACACTGAAGTAATGTGTCTTCTACTTTCAGCGGGATATTGTATAGTGTTTGCATCCTGTTTTAACAGGTTTACAGTGGCAAGATTATTAAGAAAGGTATGCAATTATATTCTTCAAGATTGGTACCTTTAGACTAAAATTTGGGTTAACTTTCATGCTTGTTTTTCCAGAAAAAAAACAAACAAACATTCAGTGAAAATATTAATTGGAAAAAGTGGTGCTGAAAAAAATGCCTAACCCTGAGCAGGTCAGGGTTCTTGGCTGAAAGGCTGAGCTGATGCTGTTCACTCTTTCTTGTACCCACATAGTTTGAAATAAATCTCTGAGAGCAAGAGACCAAAACACAAAAGGGAAAGGAAATCAGTAGCTGAACGGTCTTCGAAACTACTCAGTCTCCAGGAGGCCAAGTGTCCAATTCAAAGCTGGGAGAACTCAGTACCAGATTCCTGTCTGTGATGCTATAATTTTTCACAGTTATTATGGGATATTTAATAGTTAATATGGGATATTTTATACCAGTTATATCCTCAGAATTCTGGGGGGGGGGGGGGGGCGGAAATGTAGCACCCGATTCAGATGACTAAAACAGGCTACAGAAGACAGCCTTTGCTACCACCAAAAAACCAACAACTTCCCATAAGCCAGCCAGGTAAGTTTTTCCAACAACGTGATACAGAGAGGAGAGGTCAAGACAGGTGAGCAAAGTATGTTTTACTCCTATTCATGCCTGCGTAAAGCTTTTACGTTTTTTCATTTTTAGTTTCTAGTAATACTCTCACTTAGTATCAACCAGCAAACATAAAAAGAAATGGAAACAGAATTTTTCTCCTTTTTCTAATGGTTCATGCATGCAGCATTCCTTAACCAAAACTCACACATGTGCATAGTAACAATACAGTCAAATAGCAGCAAACTGCTCTCCAGCATTTCCTCACAATTCCTGGTGCCTCTGCCCCCAGAGGCAGAAGTATGCTTGAGGAGAAAGCCCACCTAACCCCATATTGAAACAAAGACCCAGAAAGCTGTACACTCTTGCTCTGTTGGACATGAACATTGTCTTATAAAATAAGATAGTAAAAAGTTAAGCTCATTCACTGTCAGCACGATAAAATGACCCAGTATTAAATACTCACAGATCAGAATCTCCCAGAAAGATGATGGTGCAGTTGCTCTTGTCTACACTACAATGTTACGAGCCAACAACTGTTAAGGTACAAAGAGGGAGCAAATCTCACATTTCCTTTTCAACACAAGTGCAAATCATTCTAAGTTTCTGAGGATTTCCCACTTTTACCTGACATGGCTGGGACTAACCAAATGCAATAGAAATAAAAAAACAAGTAGAATAAAAATTAAGTTCGTTGTGAAACGAAATGTGTGTTACCAGTTTCTGAAAAAGACAGGCAAGTTGCATTACTTCTATAAATTGCTATTTTTATATCTTCTAATGCATCTTCACATTTTAAATTTCTGTTTCAGAAATACAAAATTTGTTTCAGAAATTTTTCCTCCAATATTCTTTACAGTAACAGTGAAACAATTGCCACATATTGTAAAAATAATTATGCTGTAAACAGCCTATTTTAAAGAATAAAACTAAATAAAGTGACCCAAATGTTCCTCTTCAAGAACTATACCTTCTAAGAATGACAAGTATCTGATAGGCATAGTGTCCAGGGAACTTTAGCTCACAGATGTGAACTATATTTTTACTTACTGAATTGAGAAGAAGAGGTTAACTTTTGGCACAGTTTTTGGAATTACTTCTGAGTAATTCCACTTAACACTTGTGACAGATGAGATTGGAATTACACACTGCTATGCAAGATAGTTAAGTGAAATGTGTGTAATCTTATCCTCCTTTTAGAGAAAATTAATGGTTATAGCCTATGATGTACAGCACAGAACCGTGGCTGCTCAGGACAAGTTACATACTGCCAATACTTCCACATCACACAGCTCTGCTGACAACATTGTGGCAACATATACTCCCCACCCTGAGCCAACATTTCAACATGGTGCTGCTTTGCATGTTACACCCAGATAAGAAACCTTTCTCTTTTGGAACAAAAAAACCCCAAACAAAACATCAAGGCTTTGATAAACAGACAAATACGATGCTTTTGGTTCATGTCAGCACTTCTACAATCACATTTTTTTCACCAGTCAATATTCATCAGGAGACATGACTGCTGGCAAGTAAACACTTTTCAAAGGATTTGGGTTTGGGTTTTTTTTTTTGCTTTGATTTTTCTCTCCTTTCCTCTCTTTCTCTGAGCAGCAGCTTCAGTAAGCTTTCTCTCCATGAGAAACTATCTAGAACAGATTTTAACTTTGTGGCAAATATTGTCTGGGAATTGAATGCAGAGAGAGAAGACAAAACACCTTATTCACCTCTTCCTTTCAGATCTTGGGAAAAGGAACTATGCTTCCCAGCTGTATTTGACAGAAAGAAAATTAACAAAAGACCTCAAAATGTAAGTTTACCACAGTCATCATCTTACTTAGAATAATGTATTTTAAAGGAGTATCTACTCTTGCAAGGAAATCCATGTCAATACGGTTTATTGACATGACTAAGTAGAGAATATTTCCAAATTTAAAAACATGAAGGACACCATCTTCAGTAATTTTTCTTGTTAGAAAGATCAACTTAACATTATAACCCATTTAAGTTTCAGTGCAGACAAACTAAGTTAGAACATGCTACCATCTCTTACTTAGATTGCCATAAGATTTTGGCATATCTACATTGTGTTGGCGAGACCCCTGGTGGCCTAGTGGTTAGCGTGCAGGACTTTCACTGCTGTGACCACGGGTTCGATTCCCCGGTCTCCTGGCCTGATGGAGGTCGTTAGCCCTGTGTGGCCATCCGTCTATGAGAAGGACACTCTAAACAAACCTACGTCCTGAGGACCTCACTGCCATTGTCCAAGCTTGCTTGACCCCGGCAGATGAACCTTAGGATTAAAGGGTGGGCTCAGTTCAGCGCAGGCTGTGTCTCACCTAAAAAAAATCCATTGCGCAGGCTGGAAAGGTGAAAAGACCTTTCCCCAAATCTTCGTTCGCGAAGATGGGCCATTATTATTACATTGTGTTGGTAATCTCTTACCAATCAATTTGAGACGGGATTGGGGGTTCTTTGGTTAAGTTGTTTGATTTATGATTTTTCAATACTTACCTATAATAATAATAAAAATATAATAAAATCTACACCTTTCAATTCCAGTCTCTTCTATGAATCTCACAGTCATTAAAGCTTGTTGCAGGTACACTCTTTGTTCTCCCTGCACCCACCTCATACAATTAACACATGCCAAAGTTAGCTTCACTCCAAAAACAGTGGTCTTAACTTCAATTATAAAAAATCAACCAACCAAACAAAAAGAAGTAGCTGTCAAAGAGTCTCCCTTTTTTCACATAACACACCTCTGGGATCTATGTTGTCCTTGGGCTTTATGACCAGAAAATCATGACAGGCATTGAAATAGCAAGCACTCAACTTCATGACCTCATTTCACTGAAGTCATAACATTATGCATTATGTATACATATACATTCCTTAATTGGTCTGGGAAGAGGAAAAAGAGCCACTGAGGTGGCTGCCTGTGGAAGGGAGACTGTCCACGTTCTAACCCTTCCTCCAACAACAGCTTTTCTGTCTCCAAGCTTCTATCTCTAGGAAAGTAACTGGGAGCTAAAGAAATCACTCTGCTCCTCACTCATTTTCATGGGATAAGAAAAGCATGTTCCTTTTTCCCCGGACATCCGGAGGCAGTTGTGCTGTTACAGTTGCATAATCCTGGCAAGACTCAAACTAAAAATAACAGCAAACTCAGAACACAGATGACAATCAAATGTCACACAGTGCTACTGCTAAAACACAACATTAACCAGGGACAGATGTGGAGACAGTTGTATGACAGAAAGATCTCCAGAGCAGAAAGGGACTGAGACTTCCATTTACAGCTGCTAAGAAGCTATCAGATGCCAGGAACAGCTATTCAGTCAGATGTTTCTAGCAATTAGAAGTGCAAATTTCGGCATACATTACCATTTCTCCACCACTATCCACACTCATCATCTTTTAAAACACATAAATAACCCTAAGTCAATTGATATAAGATGCAGAAAGAACCAAGCCCTTTTTTTTTTTTTGCCAGTTGTTGCTTACATTGACATCAGTCCTAAAAAACCCTGAGTCAGATGAAGGACACGTTAAAAAACTAACGCAGACAAACACCTCTGAGGAATATAAGCATGATAAAACATCAGAGAGGTGTGTTAACACTGAAAAATGAGTGTCATTAGTGACGTTACAAATATGAATGCAGAGTTTGAAACTCTGCCATTATTTATTCCAGTAGAGGAAAGGATAAACTTCCTTTCTTGGTCCTTCACAGAAAAAAAGGACCCAGAGGGTTGCAACGGCAAGCTATAAATCCAGGTGATGAAGGAGCATTTCACACAGTGCTTTACCAAAGCCACAGTGTTTACCAAAGGAAACAGAATTTTTAAAAATAGGTATCTCCAGGATATCAAGTGCCTAAAGCAGATACAAGCCCCTCATTCTTGCAATGTCCCGATTCCAAACTGATGTTTCTTTTATAAAATAATAAATCCTTTTTTGTTTGAAGAATTGTGCATTTCCTTCTCTCCTTAAAATACAGTAGGCAACATCCTCTTATTGCAAAGAATTTTCAATCTACTACAGGAATCTACTTAGGAATGCCATGAATTGCCATACAAACTATATCTTCTAACTAGGAAGAAGGAATGGATCCTGATGAACCCAAAGAATCACAGAACCCTGGGAGATATTAGGAGACATATTTACAACTGTAAATCTGATTTGATCATTAAGATTGCCTATTCTGGAGGAGTAATACTTAAACTCATCTGACTCCCCATAAAATTTCACAAGCACACAACCATAATCTCTGCAAGACAGAGTCCTTCTGGAATAGATGCATTTTACTATCCAAATACAATGCTTCCCTAACACTGAATGAAAAACATCGATCAGAAATCCTACCATTGAAACAGAACCATGGTCTTGTCCAGTTTTCACACAGCAAGGTAGACTCCATACAGTCATTTAAGGAAAAATATCTTTACTGTGCATTTATTCTGAGTAGAAACATTTCCCAGAAAGCACAAGGCACATATGTTAACTCTGCATGTTTCTGTGCACATCATTTAAGACACTTCTCCACACTCAAGGAGCTGCAATCTGTGGTACTCCTTTCAGGTCGCCAAATCTCTCATACTTGTGGGAGGCCTTCTTCCATGTATCAATTTTCTATTATACAGCATCTGTAGAAATGTTTTCATCCCCTAGAATACTATTTGGAGAAACTCCCTCAGACTTTTGATAAGCTCTCAGCCAGCTTTTAAGAGCAAGACTGGAACTTCAAGATGATTTAATACCTCTTTCATGTTTATAAAACAAACCATTGTGTCCTTGTCCAAGAATATTTGAATGTGGGAAGTTAAGAAGTTTAACTTGAAGAAAACTTCCCACGCAGTTAGTAATTCTAATCTGTTTATATCCAGGCTCAATATAAAGTCTGACTACGTATTTCTTTGGAGTCAAGCCACCGTCCTGAAGATACCAAATGATGTTATGATATTCTGGTATCCCACCAGAATAAAAAGTAAAGCAGTCAAATCCCACCAAGAAAATTAGGGTCCCAGGTTCACCACTATATAACTTCTAGAGGTCTCAACATAGCAATCACAAAGTAAAGGATTGTTTCTTGCAGGGGAAGACAGAACAAAAACTTGTCATCATTAGGCATGTTCTGAACACATGAAGATGAGTACAGTAAAGTTAAGGGTTGCAACATGAATCTTCAGTCAGAAAATGCAATAATGTGCTTTTCTCACTTAAAGGAAACCAAAATAAAACAAAAACCAACCAAACCAAAAACCCAGCATCTCTTTAATTGAGCAAGAATCTCAAATTTGGAGAAATGAGTCCACTGAGAATCTCAGATCTATTCTTGAGAAGGAGCCAAAGTATACATCCTGGAGGATTAAAACTAAGTGAAGGGCACACTAAATTTGATTTAAACATATCCTGAAAATTTAAGAAAGAAACAAACACCATGCTGTCCTTCAAGTTAAAAAAAAAAAATGTTTTTCTTCATGATCTTGCAAGGAAGCCAGCAATCCCTTACTGACAAGGGCTCTACATACAGTGAAGATAACAGCAGTAAAGACTTACATAATCCTTGTAACTTTATTTATGAGCACTTCCATTAGTACAAATTTTTATCTGGTTAATAAAGTATTTTTGTCTGTAAACTGACAAAAACTTTATACCATTTTAGAACATAAACATGGATTTCAAAGTGGTCTTTATGAGCAAACTGACCAGAATTAGTCTTGGATGAAGTTTATAGCTTCAGAAAAGAAATGTGCCAGAATAAGTAAAATGTTAGGGTTTGTTCAAACACAGAGGATTCTCTTCCTTAACAGCTAGACCAATGTACAAGAGCCAGTCAGTTTGTCAGGAGTATTCTTGCTTGTCAACCCAGAAAAATAACTAACTTCATCCTTTGCCATGTGGTCTTAAGTGATGGAAGTGGTAAGATGAAGCTGCAGAAAGAAAAACACTTACAGGCTTGAGAGATACCTAACTCAGTAATGATGTTCTGCTAATGTATTATTGGAAAGTTTATCTACCACAGAGGCAAGAGGAAGTTCTCCCTAATAGTAGGGGTAATAACAATAATTATAAAAAGGATTTATGGAAATAAATTAGTTGGAGTTTGTTGGGTGGGTTTTTTAAGCAAGAAAAATGAAAACTATTTTTCAGTTGGAAATCTGGGGAAAATAACGCTTGAAAGGTGAACTTCTTCCTGCTTTATCCATTCATAAGATATTCTCTCCCTGCTCACAGTTAGCTATCCACTTATAAAGTACTTCAATGGGTAATTATAGTTCATTTTGAATATTCAATGTTCCCACATAATTTTCTTGCTTTTTTTCAATGAATAATTTTGAGAAGTAATTTTTTTTTTATTCTAAAACTTCCAAGTTGTTTCATTATAGATACAAGAAAACACACCCTTTAAAAACAAACACCAAAACTGCCTTCTCAGGTCTTTGATCAGGATAAACACATATTAGCAGCAAAATTCACACCATCGTACCAACTGCTAGCATAAATAAGTTAGGACTCCGTTACTAACATATGCTAAAGCAAGCTGGAGTTAGTGTGATTATATAACAAGGAACAGACTGTCAGCATGAGTACAAGCATTTATCCTTTGTTTAGGGCATTATGATCTAGTCATAAAAACATTACTCTTCAATAAATAATAAAGTATGCCTTCACTGTCCCCAGACTAACTAAGCACATTAAAGAGCAAACAACTTCAGTACACAAGACTACTTAAAGTGGAAAAAAGGGAAATATCCTTACCTAGTTTTTACAGGTAAAACCAAGCCAGAGAAAATTACTTGACTTTATCATGTTTACATGACAGCCCTGTAGCAAAGTGACCCCCAAAGTCCCAAACCTAAACCTGCAGTTCCAAGAACACAACCACTTTACAAAAATATATTATTGCCTCTCTTCCTAAGTGGTGGCAGCTGTACATACAAGCAGGACTTGACTCTGGAATCAATAATTTTTTTTATTCACACAAAGAAACAAGAAACACCAAAGTGGCAAAATTACTCTCCTAGTCATATTCACACTGTTTTTCCACTAGTTTTCCCCATACTATTTGTGTCATTTTCTATTTGAAAACATCATGGATTGAGTCACTAGTTCTAACTACATTTATGACAACATCTTATGCCAACCACCAAACACCTATCAGGAAAAGATGAACGTGTGCCAAATACAACCACACCTTTTGAGAAAATGGAGGTGGTAAAGGGATAAGCAGCACCTCAGGGACGTAGCCCCAGCACAGGAGGTCAACAGTATTTCCACCCTCCAAGATGACAGTCTTAATGCTCCTTACCTGCCTCCAAATGCATTCATTAGCAGTCTTATATAGGATCTTAAACGAGGATGACCCTGTAGCTGGAGATCCTTTCATTCAAATAGAAAAATATTTGTAAGAACATATTTGTTAACAGTAGACTTACAGTAAGTCATAAATGTAATATCAATGCCTCAGAATTCTCAATCATATCTTGTATAAAACCTATGTTTATTTCTGCATTAGGATTCAACTCGTCAATTTTTGGCACTCAAGAAAAAAAGAAGTTGCAAGATAATACCCACTTGAGAAAACAGCACGTTTGCTTTCCTGATGGTCCTCCTGTGTTTTAAGCCAACAGGGTGGTTTAAATTTGAACGTTGGTATCACTAAAATAATATATCAACTTCTAATGGAAGATGAGTAGAGATAGACGAAGTCAATTCATACATTATTCCAAACCATTAGGTGCTTTTTTTCTTCCTCTAAATTAGCAGAGTTGTTGAGGTCTCTCCCTTCATCTTACTCTCTTCCCTCAAATTCATAGCAATCCAAGAAAAAAAAAAAGTTAAAATTTAAAGGACAAAATTCTAACAAACACTACACAATGATATGAAACAAGCTAATCATTGCCTTCACTGGTTAATACTACAAAATCTGATGCTTGGTTTACCTGAACTACAAGGAAACAGCAGGAATCTGAAGGAGATCACCCAAATCAGCACACAAATACCCTGCACTCCTTACACAAGCATTTCTGTCCTCTTTCCCAGGACTGTTCCAGTAAGGGCAGATGAATTCACAAACTTTACCAGTATCTACAATCTTGTAGCTCAGTTTGCTTGTACCTCAGAAAAAAATATATTGCTTGCTCATAAACCACTGTAACCTGATCAACCACAGTGACTCAAAATCTGTCTTACGAAACCCCTTCTGAAAACAGGAACAACCAACTAGAAACCTGTCCTTTAAAAATATTTTTGCACTATGCTAAGTGACCCTTAACAAACAATATTAGATGCAAAAAATGTGACCAGCTCAAAATGTCTGGGAATACTGTTTTGTTTGTGGGTGTAATTTTTAAAAGCAAACAGATTTTTGGTTCAAACCCATTTATTGGAATGGCAAGACAACATTGTGCATACCACGTTCTCATACTCTCAATCACCAGACAATCAACTGGTAAATTTGTCTCTTCTCCAAAAGCGCATGGAATAAAAAAGCAATTCCAGAAGGAGCCAAATATTGAACGGTTTCATCTGAAAATGGGAACTGTAGTCCAGCATATCCCAAAGAAGAAGAAATATTATTTTTGTATCTGGAAGACAATTTGAATCAAGCTTGATAAGACTACTTCTAACCTCTGAAGTGCCTGTGTGAGCTGCACCCTGCATTGTACAGCCTAACAAGGCTGCCTTTGTTGATGTTGATACAGAGCATGGATAGCAAAGCAGCTGGTGGCACTTGTTCATAAAAGTTAGTTTTAACTCCAGATTTAGAAAAGCACATATGAAATATTTGTAATTATGCATGAGACTGGCTATTAATTTAATTTATACATTTTTTTTTAATTTAGCTCATCTCTCCTGCCAAAAATGCAATCACTTTCCTGAAGATGAATATCAACCAGGTAAGCCAAAAGTCATTTATCAGCTTCTAACTAAGAAATATTTGAAAAGCTTAAAAAAGGCAAGTATTAAAATGCAGATTGAAACAAGTATGAATGGTTTGATTATTACATGGATTCCTAGAGTGGGAAGAGGGAAGCACATCCTGTTTTGTGGTTAGGAAAAGCTGGCAATCTGAATCAGACCCCCACCCTTTTTTGTGAGATCTCTGCATAACAAATTTGACATTTCAGAAGAAAGCTTCCATTCTCCTCCAGAAATCCTGTGCAAAGGAGGAAAGAAAAGTGGGTCCTCCACTTCATTTTTTTTTTTCAGTCATCCACAGGATTTCCAAAAATAATACCTACCCAGATGTTGAATCAGACTTTGAGTTTATTTGCAGGGAGCAAAATCAGTAGATTTCAAATTAGCTTCAGATGCTGTGAGTGAGGAAACATCACTTCCCTCCAAATTCAACATCTAAAAATTTTTTGCATTTTTTATGCTTTAAAAAAAGTTATACACCAAGAATTAATATATGAGCTCTAAATCAATGCCTCTTTCAAGATCAGAACTTCTGGAATCAAAGACATCCTTAATCTTGGTCAAACCTGGGCGCTAATGGTACCCAAACATTCTACCTCAGCCATCTGCCCTTCTTATTTTACTAAAAAACACCCACAACCAAGACTGTAGAAGCTACACATGGTACTAAAAATGGCAGACCATCTCAGACACAATAATTAAAATATATCTCTAGTTTTAAGTAAATTTTACCTTAGTTCAGTATCAAAAGTTATTCTTGACTGTGTCCAATCCTATATTTTTTATTTTATTACAAAATTTAGCTTCAAAATAGGGCAAAAAGATGGAGTCTATATCTCTAATTCTTTATCACTGTACTAAAACCTGTATGAGATCAGAGGGAAAGAAAAAAATCCCTCTCAAAACAGTAACAAGCCTGTCCACCAGGTAGTCAAACCATGCTACTGCAACATGGGAAAGGTTTGCCTCAGGAAAATACACTTCATGGTTCAAACATCTGCAATTTTTTTCTAGTCAAAGAACATCCGGAACACGCAAAAATACAATTGCAGCATATTCTCAAATATCTGGATGCTTCTATTAGAGGACCAGTTTATGTCTGGGAAATGAGGATTTAAAATAAACATTGAGCCAAATCCTAAAGCCTTTAACCTGGGCAAACTTCCATTCACCAAAGTACAACAAAAAGTCAAATTCTTCTTTTTTTGTTAGGTTTATACAGATTTAAACAGATTCAACCACATTTCTTGAATTCAGATCTGTTCATTTGAAAGTTAAGACCATCTTCTAGTGCAAACGGAAAAAGAACAAAACTCTAGCCTGGGATTATTTCAATATGAAGCATCAGGTCTGCTAAGAGTATAGCACCAAAACAAGGATAACAAAACATTTAAGTAGCACCACAACCCTGCCATTATTCCAGAGTTCTTGTACTAACCTCTATATCCCTATTATTAATCCTCTCAGGAACAACAACAAAAGGAAAAAGATAATTCTTTAGAATACTAACAGAGACAAGATATTTTAAAAATTGCTTTAAGTATTCTTAACGTTTCATTTGATCCATTTCTCTATAAACCCTCAAAGTCACACATGTTAAAAATTCTGCTCACCAGAAAGCAGCATTTTCTCTGGTTCTATTTTTACTCTTTTGGATACAGAAGAGAAGTGAACACTTCTCCATGCCCAAGGCAGACTCTGCCCTCAGGCACAGTGGCATGAAATACCTCAGCAGAAACATCATCATGCAAACTCAGCTAAGTGTAAATATGCACTGGCAAGAGTAGGTGATTTTACAGTATGCAATTTCACAGCTGAAGGAAGATTCAAGATGCCCAGTTTGTACTATTAAGATATCTCATGGGACTTTGAAGAAGCATATGACTATGAAGAAATTAAAGCAAAAATTTAGGGTGTTTTTTTTTTTTTTTTGGAGAGGGGAGAGGGATGTTCAGATGCAGACTATCAAGGTTATAATAAGCAAAAATCAATTCTGAATGCTGCACTCTAGCTATTCCTGGAACCTTCTCCTCCCACCTCCCCCTCCCAAATTGTGTTCCTGAAACACAACCAGGAGCACCACCAAAGAAGCAAAACCCACAGAATATCTCTCTAATAAAAGACAAAAATAATACAGTGATACATGTAGATCTGCTTACACATGCACCTGACTAAATCAGCCATACCCTTTGTCATGATTTAATCCCAGACAGCAATTAAGTACCATGCAGGTACTCGCTCATCCCCTCTATCCCACCCTGGTGACACAGGGAGAAGAACAGGAAGGAAAGGTAAAACCCATGGGCTGAAATTAGAACAGTTTAATAACTAAAATAAAGTAATATATAGTAGTAGTGGTAATATTAATAATAATAATATTAGGAAAAAGAGGGAAAGAAATAAAAGCCAAGAAACACACGTGATGCACAATACAGTTGCTCACCACCCACTGACCAATACTCATCCCATCCCCAAGCAGCGATTGGTGGCTCTCAGCCAACTCCCCCCAGTTTAGACTGAACATGATGTTCTATGCCATGGAATATCCTTTTAGCCAGTTTGGGACACCTGGAACATGCTCTGGCCATTTTTCTCTCCAGCTTGTGCTCTTGGTCACTGGCAGAGCTTGAAACAATGAAAAGACCTGGTTTTAGAATAAGGACTACAACCAAAACATCACTGTGTTATCAACATTACTCTCATACTAAATCCAAAACACAGCACTGCACCAGGTATTATTATGAAAACAAACTCCATCCCAGCCAGAACCAGGACACCCTTCCATCAGCATATTTTAAGTAGTCTGACAATATGCCTGAATGTCTCGTGTAAATAGCAATCAGACTGAACCAATAACTATGAGTAGCTAGAATTATACAATATTTCAAGCATATCTTATCCCTAAGGTAAATGTCCGTTATCTCAATATCCAGAGATCAAAAGCATGTTGGTTTACTCCCCCCACCTTGCAAAAAATTCTAATCCTTGTAACACAATTACGCATTAACACTATAAATTTTGGGCAAACAAGCTTTCTGCATTGTTAATCACCTTGTTCTACCTTATTCTTACACAAACTACTGTAGGTCCAAGGCAATCACAGCTATTATTCCTGTCAGTTTATTCTCCAGAAAAATACTGACCTCAAACTACTGATTTTCTCTTCACAGACATACCAAGCATCATGATCTCACAGTGCTCAACAAAGCATTTCAAAATCCCAAACCCATAAAAAACCCCACCAAAATTCTTCTGAAATATTTATACCGTTTGTTCATCAGTACTACATAATACAACCTTGTGACATGGTCACATCTTTTGCCATCACATTATTTATATTTAAATTATGTTTTATGCAAGTTGGTTGGCATTCAGTTAAAGAGACTCCAATAACCCTGTATATATATATATCTTGTGTCATTTAGTCCAGATATAACCATTTAGTTTTGGACTGCTAAGGTAGTAACAAAACACTGGAGGTAGTTCACAGAGTATATTTCTGGGGAGTGAAGTTAACTGTCTCTGTCAAGATTAAGAGAGATTAATTGTTTGAGTAAGTCAAAGCAGATCATTCTATAAAAAGACATCTGAAGGGCAGAGCACACCAAACAGGAAGAGGGAGTGCATGACATACTGGATTACTAAGTGAACTAACCTTATCTGAATTGAAGAAATAGTAATTTTTTTTCCTCTTCATCAGTAACCCTATCCCCAAAACTAATACAAACTGTGTTACTGATGGGTTTAGCACTGTTCAGGAACTTAGGAGTTACATTTGAGCAGATTAGTAGAAGTCCTGTGGCAACATGTGACTTCCCATTTTGTATAAAACCCTACAGGAGTGTGAGAAAGGTCTACTGTTAAACAAAATCAATTGCTATAGAAAGCTTCACAACTAAATTAAGCTTTGGAGCACAACTTGGGCATTCGGTTTAAGCGCAGCACCCAAATCGATGTTGACTGATGAGGAGTGAGAAATTAAAGCTGAGTTAAGAACCCAAAGGTCTTTTACCCGGAGTAGTCTGCAAAACACAGTTGCTGAACCTACGTTAGAGGTAGACTGGCAAGCTAATTGAAAAGCAGGTTTACTTTCCAGTTTGTTCAGGTCCCTGAACTTCATTAGAAGCTCAAAGAAGTGAACGTCATTTTGTAGAAAAAGTATCTGTTTTAGCTAATCAGCAAAAAATAGAAGAAAAAATTTGGTTTAGAAAATTTCCCAACTAGGTCAGCTGAAGATAAAAATTGTATTTACTAGGGTGATCCTACAGGTCTTCCCTATCTTTGACTTCTGATTCTGTGGCTAACTAAAAAACCAAAGATATAGAAAGTTACGCTAATTCATAGTGAGGAATGTAAGATGACACACAATGACCGACAGTTTAATCCGTGCAGGGTCTGAAAACTCAGTGGCAAAATACCAAATAGAATGAAGTCATAGATATTGTGCAATCAACTCTTATTTTTTCTAGTTTGGTGTCAAAATAAGACAAAGACAGGAAGGAAAGAAAAAGGCACATGAAAAAATCCAACACAATGTGAAATATTTTAAATTATTTTAGAAAAAAAAAAGCAATAGTTATTATTGCCTTAAAATCTGCATTAACTCTGTAGTGATGCTCTCCTAAAGGAAAACATCATTTCCTCGCTCTGCCTTGCATGCAAACAGCAATCCTGCTTCTTGACAGGCTACAAATTTCGACTCCCCTTGAGAATACATATTAAAAAAACCCCACATTTATTTAATTAGAATACTAGGTTAGAACCAGAGCTAAATCATAAGGATACTGAAGCCTCTGAAATAGTGGATTTTCATTTAAGGCATTAGAAAGATACAGCAAATCAAAAGTTCTAGTGCCTAAGCATCACTGTGCACAGAGACATATTTCTCAGACACAGTTTCTGTTTGGGCTCATCTCTAATTAGTATGATTAGTGCAATGAATATATGCATCAATACTCATCTGGGATTTGGTTTACTGAACAGAAACATGCTGCTCAGAGAAACACTAACAAGGAATTTGTGTTTAGATCAATATCTGGATCCATCTGTGGACATTAAAATAAACAAGAATCTGTACCTGCTTATTAGAATTTAATATCACATTCTATCTTTGGCAGAAGCAGCATTAAAACCTATGATTAGTATTGTCTCATAACTCTTTTAATGAAAATAAAATTTTTAAGTATGCTGTCAGATGCGTGCCTCCATATTAGTCTCCTTAACTATTATTATTCTTTTACTGTGTTTTCTGCATTTTCTACTTCCTCTCATGTCTATAAAGTTTTTCTTCATTAACATTTTTCAAACCATGGAGTATGAGGTCTTTGGCCAGTTTTCACCTGCAAAATCTAATAGAAGTGCCCTCTCTATTAATTTGACAATTTCTCTTACAGAAAACTTTTCAGCTTTCCACTCTCATTCATCAGTTTCACATCATCCTCTGCTATCACAGTTCTTAGTTCTTTCCCTACATCAGTGTAAATCAAACTCATAGACATCATAACTGAATTCAAGTTTTAGCTGATATTTTAGGGGGAAAAAGAAACCACAAAGAAAACCTACCTATCCTCTACTTCATACCACCATGATGTCAGCTACCTCATGAACCACAAACATCCTCAACTTTTGCATGTAACCTTCTTCATTACTCATTTTCCACACAAAAGGTTAGTACTGACCAACTTGTGGCTTCATTAGCTCACATATCTCTTGAGTAGCTCGAGGGCAGCTCCAGGGCTGGAGCTATATAACAGAACTGACAGGAAAAAATAATGAACCTGCAGAAGCTCAATGACCTTGGAACTCAAGCACAGTGCCACCCTGTATGTTTTCAGTCACTAGGAAGCCACTGGCACCTTCCATGAGCATGCTGGCCCTTTCCCATTAACTGCTCAAAAAATGGGGCTTATTGGCCATCAGCTAACTGAAAATTCCAGTAACAAGTCCCACATCAACTAGCTAATGACAAGCGAGCAACAACTTCTAAAATGTTGCACAGGGAGAACACATTTAACCACTTCCTACACAGAAGAAAGAATTTTTTTAAAGGTATTTTTAACAGAAAAACACAAGGGAGTTCTGTTCATGCGTTTGGAAGCTGACAACAATTTAACTTCACTCCTCAAATAAAATACATCCATTCTGTATCATTCTAACACTTAAATATATATAACATATCAATAAATTATCACAGATTTCCTTCATTTATGTATATTACAATCATTTATATCCAACCTAAACTTCAAATTCATTCTAGACTGCATACTCCCTTTATCATGGCTAGGCTTCGCGAACAAAGTAGAATCATTAAATCATCCACTGTTTTTAACATACAGTTAAAAAAAGAGTAAAGATGCATTCTTAACAGCTTCATAGATATCTTGTTTCTTCATTAATTTATTTTCAAGTTGTTCTGAAATGCAGAATTTTTTTCAGGAATTAAGGGGGAGGAGGGGAAGGGAGTAATCTTTTTCCTCTCCTTGTCCAAAGTGGCTAAAAGAAAGACTTGAACAGACTTTTGGTCAGAATAGTATTGTGGAATATTAGGCAGAGGAAAAGGCATAATTAGCATATTGCAAAAATTAAACACTACCTCTCATGTGCTTATTTATGAGATTTATGATTTGATTCACAAACAGCTTAAAAGGATGACCATAAGAAAGACACAAAATACTAAGAATGTTGACCATCATCCCAAAGTGAGCTAATGTGAAACAGAATTTGCAAAAATACAGAAAACAGGAAGGAAGAAAGTCTTTATTTCCATAACATGAATACATGAGAAGCATTAGTTTAAGTCAGGTGGTGGTAAACTACTACAGCTCTGTGATCCCAAAGTCCAAGGTCCTCAACCAGTACCAATAATTAAATGTGTGCACATGCTGCAAACGGCCTGTGTCTTCAGTATCTGCACAGTTCATTTGTGGCTTCCCATATCTCACTATGTTCAGAGTTAGATGCTCACCATTAAAAGAGTTCAAATATTACTTTGCATTACCATTTTCTAATGAATATTTAAATAAACTCTGAGAAACAAGATCTGAAAACATAACAGAAAGCTAGAACTTTAATGGAGACAAGTCACTATTGCTAATAAAATTATACTCTCCGTTATGTCAGATGGATGAAAGACAAACATCTAGACACAAGCATTAATAGTATTTTTCTTAATCTGTAACTTGAGTTAAAAATAAAGGGTTCACCATTAACAACTGAAAATCTTCAGATGCACTAATACAGCCAAATATTAAAATGAATATGATGCAAAACAGATTTTGAAAAGGATATTTAAAGAATCAGAACTACACTTCAAATCTCATTTGATTTCCCATGCTAACACTTCAAAAAGTTTACAAATGCCAACATATAAGTCTTTCTCTGTCCAAAAATCCACCTTTTTAATATTAGTCATTAATGAAATTCATTGTGGTGTTTTGCTTCAGTGGATATTTTTAAAAAGATATTTGAGAGTTTTCACATAAAATACTGTAACAGATATTCACTGTTAGCCACTTCCAGCTATTTTTTAAAATGAATGTTATTTCAATTACAACGTTTCTTTTTGGTGATTCTTATGAATATGAATATGTTCTGAGTAATTTTACAGGTCTGCATGAACTGTAAGGAGTTGTAAAATCTCTTCAGTATTATGTTCATGCCTCAAATGAAAAGAAGCTCTAAATAAGTATAAAATCTATAGAAGCTTCGTGATTCTTAATGATCATGACATCAGTAACTACCAATAAACATAGGAGACTCCCTGGTAGACAGTGTAATAAATAAAATAACCTGAGAAAGAAAGGTCGATGATTAATTATAAATGCCATCAATATGTAATTTCAATTCATATAAGTCCTATTTCAGATTTGCACACTTTTGTAAACTTCGTATAGACAACTTCTGTTCAATAATGCCAAAGACAGTTTTCCACAGTTTTCTAAATAACTTAACATAAAGAAACATTCTAATAAGGATTTATTCCAATTTATATTTAAGACTACAGATGAAAGCACCTTGTTTTCACCTGTACACAAAAACATATATTATGTTTATAGCATAATATTACAGATCATTTGCATGCTAAATATTATAAATGCTTTGCCCCAATGTTTCCAAGTTAAACAGGTGATATTCTACTTAATTCTTAGAGTTACTATTATGTTTTATTTGAAACTATTTTTCACGTTCTTTCTGATAGCTTGACTCTGGAATTAATTCCATTAGACAAAAATATTCCATTTTTTAGTCAATATTTCATGGTCTTACCTCACATGAAGCAATAATCTGCCCAAAGACACAGAATAATGAATCATTCATAACTACCTGAAAAAGTAAAAAAGCCTCCTTTGGAAGAAATTAAACCTGATCCTCTAATTGACTTGCACTAAAAAAAATAGCTCTTTTAATGTCAAATGAAAGTTTTACAGAATTAATTTCGTGATTCAATGAAGATATAAAAGCGAGGGGGGAGAGGGAAGAGGACAATTTTGCTTTGCAAAGTTCACCTCTAAGCTTACAGTCAATGAACAGACCATAAAGCCTCCTCTGACTGCACTGTACTATGCCAAAGACCTAGGAACTACTGTAGGTGCCAGGCATGACCTTCCCCTCGCTTCAACACCCTCTTGCTGTCTGATTATGGGATGGTGAGCCATTTTGCAAAGGAATCTGCAAACTGCAAGATGAAAGAGAGAAGATCTGTGAGGAGGGGAGGAGCCTTTGTTATCAAATTATCACTGTCTATTAGGAATGTGTTATTGATATACTGTAAGACAGCTGAAGCCCAGACCATTGTCTCATTCTGTAACAAACACATCATTTCAGTCTCAACAGCGGAGCCTGCTTGTAATCAAACTAACATCTGTTGATACTTAATCCATTTGTTCAACTCCTAATACATGCAAGCTTTTTGCACCTTCTCTCTTATCCATAAGGATGTCCTTTGACCTGTGCTTTGGCATTAGGCAAGTCAATGTTGACGAATCTTAACTATAACCTTAGACCTTCATGCTTTGGAAATTAATTTTTGCCCTTGGATTCTTATTATTTATCAAATGATACAAAGCTAGAAGTTCACCTTACTTGTTGATATTTATTTGTTGACCCATTTCTAATACAAATATTGCATGCTTCCTTTATTCTTCAAAAGCTGCTTTTCCTGACCTCCACGGCTCATAAAAACAAGTAAATTCAAATTGTCAAAGATTTATAGATTGGGCTTTTACCTCTTGCACATTAGCACATCTTTACAAATAGAGAAGGTGGAAGAGGATAATAAATGTTTTGTGAGGTCTTTCACAAATTTTATATTAATTTCTGATAACAGGAGCTCTCTCCTTAACATCTGCCTACAATACAAGTTTGCCAGAGAACCTTTGCCAGCATGTTTAAGGGCTAAACTTTAACGCTATTTTGTATTTGGGGCTTTTTTGGTAGGATGGTTAGACATTGGGTGAAATGAGAAAGGACCACAACAGAGACAATTCAGGCAATAAGCCTGTGATGCACAAATCCTGTTAACAAACAGAATCCACCACAAGAAGAATAGTCAAAGTATTAACTCAGGATCAATAAAGATTTTGTAAAATAAGCAAAAGATTTCTAAAAAGCTAGGACAGTAGCAAAACTCATAGCTCAAAGAACATTATTCTCAGTACCTTTGCCTTACTCTTAAAATTAAATAAATACAACATACTAGTCCACTATAATCGCCTAAAGGATTATTTTCTTTTTACTCTTTCTTTTTTAATTGCCTTCATTGCATCATGCAGTATAAGGATTACAGTCACAGGCCCACAGAGAACTATGTAAACAGGTGGGAACTAGTTTGGAAAAGTCCCTAGATTACCTGCACCTGCAAATTATTCACTGAAAATAAACAGATAGCAATTCAGCTTTGCAATGCAGCCTCCTCCCCACCCCCGTCACCCCCCACCCCAAGTACTCAGGTAATGTATTCATTGTATGTTCATTCTGTGTCTCCAACTATAGAGCTGAAAATAATGGGAAATTTTCTCTAAGACTGGAAAATATGTTTAAGTGTTCCACATGAATATCAAGTTTATATGGTCTTAAAATACATATAGTAAAAAAAGAGGTTTTTAATCAAGAAGAATCATTAGTCTGGATGCCAATTGCCATGGAATATTGGGCCCAAACTAACATAAATTCTGGTTTAGCACTGCACTAGCTAAGGGTGTCTGTATTCAGGAGGTTTCAATTAAAGGACGAGGAATTTAGGAAGCCTTATTAATGAGAGTTCTGCCCTGTAAATGTGATAGAACAGACCAACCCTTGTTTAAGAATTTAAAGTCTTAAAAAAATAATTCTGGCTTTATAAAATTGTCTTTCAAATGCAACTTCAATCTCCTTTCTTCTGTTTTCTTTCTTCTGTGAAAGAAGTACACAAAAATTATATTAATGTCATAAAGACTTACTTCCTGCATAGGTACCCAACCTAAGATAAGAAAATACACTAGACAAAAATAACACTGAAAATATGGGATAACAAAAAAATCCTTTCTATTTGTTCATTCTCCACCAAAGAAAACAAATAACAGAAAAATATCATAAGTATTGGAAATTCTTAGGAAAAAATATTTTAAAATCATTAACATCATATGGTAACATCTCTTCTATGTTAACATTCCTCACCAAAGTAAAATGGATGGAAACTTCCCCCCATCAATGCATTGCTTTTGCATTATATATATATATATATATATATATATAAAATATATATATGTACACAGGGGAACTCAGAGGGCTACTCGACTTTTCAAGTCAATTTCTGTTTTCTGCTCCTGAATGATAATCAATAAATTGAAGCTAGCACCAAGCAGAATCAAAGTTTGGTGGTCAGCTATTACCTCTGGTTCTTGAGGCCTGGACATGCTATAAAAAGGCACCATGCCAACCCAAGCAGAACAAAAGGGAGAGAAAATATTTTCTCTTGTCCTTTCTAGCAATCCTTGTGGTTGACTTTGAAGCAGTCAGACAGTCTCCACAGAGAAACACATAAGAGTATAGGACCCCCTCAGTCCTTCACTGCAAGAGGGAAACCCTATCTGCTCTGCACAGAAGAGAAATGATGAGTCTGGAAGATAACTTTTTCTCATCTATTTCTTTAATTGTTAATGTGGCTGGGAAGGTTTTCTTTTCAGGTCGTTTTATAAGGTAATTCATTCATGCCATCTGTCAGCCCCTTCTACTACTTTTAAATGGTAGAGCAAGCTCTCAGCACATCAAGGCACACGTTGGTGCCACTTTTGTTTTGGTTGCCCCTGGAAGAAATGGGAACATGCCAGCCACACAATTCATCAGGTTAGCAATAACATCGAGTAAATAGCTTGCATAATGTAATGCACATCTGATGGCCCTATTTGGTTCTTCAGCCACTCTGCAGCAATATATTTTACTGGTATTTTTATTGTCAGCATGATAATTTAAGTCTGACGAAAAGCTTCTCTGGCCAGAAAGGGAAGATAGGGCTGAATTAGCACAACAAATTGGCTCCACAAATTTAAAAAATAAAAAAAGGTATCATCAGCTGGAAAAAACTGGGTGGAGATCTCCAATGAAAATCTTCATTGGGCACAAAAAAACAACAACAGCACATGTACATGAGGGCTGAGGGAAATTGAAGATGTTTAAACCAAAACATAAAATAATGCTTATCCTCGATACTGAGAGCATTAGTGAATAAAGCTCATTTAGTAGGAAAAGCTTCTAATCAGTTCATCAATCAGAATGGTAGCATAAGAAGAGAAGAGCAAATATTTAGGCAAAAGAAAAAGAACAACATTGTCAGCCTTCTGTGGTTTCTATACAAAATCTTTAAAAAGCAGTTTCTAAGGGAAGAAAAACAGACATGGAAAGATATAAAACTCAGGTTTACCAAAACCAGACCCCCTTAATACGGTTCTTAACCAGTCTAGACAATTGCAGTAAGTCTTTGTTTCTACTTCAGCTTCACTAAAGTAGCTGATACTATATTACATGGGAAACGAATTAAAACAAGGGTTAAAATTATAAAATGGAAGTGGCTACAGAAGTGATCTGAGTAATGCTAGAAATACTTTCCAGTTGCAGAAAGGTCACCAGCAGAGTTCCTCAAGGACAAGTCTTAGCATGGGCCCTACTATTTTTTTAGTTGACTTGGCACTGAAAATATGAGTGATAATGAAGCTTGCTAACAACACAGATCTGGGAGCTACAGTCAGTATGAAGAAAAACCAGTCTCCCAGAACTGCATGATCCTGAGGACTGAAAGAACAGGAGTGTTATTACATTTAGTAACACCAAAAAAACATTTATCAACACCAAAAAAGAATGAGCACAAAATACCAACAAAACAAAAAGTGTGGCTGTAAAGTGTTTGCTCTGTTAGCAGATCAAACAAAACCAGTACAACATAGCTACACTGGAAGACTGTGTATGATAACAGACTTCACTGACACAGGAATTATATCAATCACTGGTAAAACCTCATCTAGACAGGAGTGTACAAGTTTCAATTACTCCTCTTCAATCCAAACTAAGGCAGATTATTAGTAAAAGACCTACAGTTCAAACTGTTTAGTCAAAAAAACCCAGAGAAAATACCAGGTACCTGTAAGCATGTAGTAGGCAGGAGAGTCAAGCCAAGAGTGAACAAGGAATAAAAGCTATTTATGCTAAAGAAATAGGGATTTTGCACTACAATAAAAAGGCACAGCTTGACAATGAAGGACTTTTCATGATGAGTTAACAGGATTTTACCCTTTCTAGACTGGTGGAAGGTCTGGAAGAGCATTCACAAGGAACCCAAGAGGAAGGCAAACAAAATCTTGATTTTAAAGTAGAGTTTGATGTGTTTGTCTGAAGACCATACATTGCCTCAGTCTGTGCAAGCTGAACACATTTATGAACTAGAAAGTCTCTAAAGAAACGAGCTTTATGCCTGATCTAGTTCAGACATACCTGAGAATGGACAAAGATGGTCTATCACTAACTACGTATTAACTGCAGTGCTGATGTGTAAGCTCACCTATAATAACACAGGACAGACCTATGTAGATAGCTGAAGAGGAGAAAAAGAGTTGGTTTGGGGTTTTTTTTTGTTTTTTGGCAATAAGATGGGCTGATGTTTTACCACAGAAAAAGTATCTCTCTAAGTGTAGCAGGTTATCATGGCTCTGTTTATAGTACCTTTGTTTGCAGTAGTTCCTGGCACTTCATGCATTTTTCATAGCTTTTTCTTGTTAGTATATACTGTATTCCTTGGAGTGCCAACAAAAAGGGCACTCAGTTGTTACTAGCATTTCATTTTAGAAACAAAACAAGTAGCAAGAACAGCACCTACTGACAGTCTTACAGGACTACAATTTATTTGCAGTGAAAGAAACATGACAACTTAACTGCATCCCAAAAGAACAGATGTAAATGCAGCTTTCAGTGCCTAGTCACTAAGCCACTGATAACCACAAAGGTTCGTTAAGACCAGATTTCCTTATTTGTGCACACAAACATACAAGCAGTTCTATGCACATCCATTAACACATGTTAACGCCACATTTCTATGAGCAAAACCAGATATTGTAGACAAGCAAATGCTGATCTACATACAAAATTATTGTTTTGCATATAAAAACCTGATATTTTTAAAAGGAAAATTCAAAAAAATTGATAAAGCAGCACAGGAGGCACCCTGACCCTGCAGACAGCTTATTATGAGACAATCTTAGCAAGCAAATCTGAAGATGCATTACGCCATTTACATAAATCCTTCCCTTTCAAATCTATTGTCCTTCTTCCTGCCAAATCAATAAATGGTCTCTGCCCGACTTAACGACTTCTCTCATGCACTCACTTTCATGTTCTCTCTCTCAGCCTCACTGTAAACGCACCTTTTTCCTCCACATCTGGCCCCAGACTATATACTTTGCATGTCATCACAGAGGGGCAAAATTCTTCCTTCCTTTCACAATCTGCAGCCCTCTCCACTAGAAAAAGAGAACAACCCCTAGCAAGTCTACTGTCAGATACCCTGGATCAAATCAGGTTGCATCAGATATATGATTTAGTACTTTCTAAAAATTAAGGTGATTGGTTTTTCTCTACTGAGTTATGTTTGGCTTAAATGTAAATTCCACTTGAAGTTCTGCATATACCAAATCAAAGCAATATGTTTACAAAAAGCAGTTCTAATCAGCCTACGCTAGCATTCAAAACTCTTGGAAGAGCACTGCTACAAAGAAAGAAGGAAGAAAAAAAAAAACTACCAGAAACCACAGCAATTTCTAGCAAAGACTCAGCTTCCCAGTGGGGACAAGGCTAAGGAGTCCCAGGAGCATTGCAGCCATAGCTGCAAAAGTTTATCTCACAATTGTCCAGATAAACACGTTCCATTTTTCAAAAACAGACTCACAGCAAATAAGTGTTTAAAAGTTCTGCAGGTTTTCTCCCTTTCTGAGATCACTGAAGACAAATCCACCTTTAAGTTTTGCCTTAAAAATGTTCATATTAAAAAAACCCCAACCTAGAAATAAGAAGGCATAGTTAAGTTGCTATTTTGAAACATTACTAAACAATCCTTACAACAAAACCTGTGGACCATAAGTGAAACAGAAGATCCCAGAAACAAGCAAATCTTCTCTCTCCTAACAAAAAAAAGTAAATATCAATATACAAATTTCCAAATTTTAAAAAATTCTTTACAAATCAAAGTTTTAGGCATGTACAGTATTAAGTTAAGTTTAAATTAATCCAGTGATATAATATGAAACATAGAACAGACATGTTTGTATGAATCCTTTTGGTTGGTGTATGATAGCACCACTTAATTATTTTTACATGTCCTGGAAGAAGAAACTTAAAAACCTAATTGCTGTGCTAGTACAATAAGCTCACAACCCAGTGAGACATGGAATGACTAAAATAATATTCCCAAGAAAAATCAAATTTCCTGAAAAATACGAGGATGTAGTTAATTTACAAAAAGTATCTCTATGTGGTCATGACATTGTTTTTCCATATAAAGTTGTTACAGAGCTTAAGAGAGACCATATTTTCTCTTAAAGTAAAGAAAAAATACAATTCAGAAACATAAGACAAAACTGCTTGTCTTTCTGGACAAGCAAACACCTTTATTGGCTGACTGGGGCTGATTGACTAGGATTTTAATGAATGAAAGAGCCACAGATTCATAAAATGAGAATGTATTTGACACTGGCTGACTGCCTAATTCAGAGCTCATTGTGCCTGGCAACCTTGGGTTCCATGTGAAATACAGTTAAGACGGAGGAACGGGACATCACCACAGCCCTAAGAGGCAAACCATGATAACTCGAACAGCTGCCACGCGTGAGTGATGACAGAAGAATGGGGAGGTGGCAGAGCCAGGATCTCTCTTTACTGAGAATGCTGAAGTGGTTGTCATTTCTCTGAGATCCAGCACACCCCCAGGACTGGCAGAAAGGCAGTTTCTCTGTGCCCCACACCAGCAGCCCCAAGGACCCCAGGGGCGGAGAGCCAGAAAAAGCCCACTGCTCCAGGACAGCAAGATCCCATCTCTGCTGAGATGATGGCCATGTGCACCATCTCTAGAAGAGTTCGGCCAGGGGCATCAAGCCTGCTGAGGGATCACCATCCCTGCTGGTGACAAACCCATAGCCACCCCACCACACGCGATGCTGGCTCCATGCCTCAGGGACCGCATCCAGCCCAACATGTGAAGCATGAAGTAGTCTGAGTCAAAGAGTTGTTCTACTTTACTTTTTAAGGTCAGCCCTTCTATAGCAACTCACACCACCAGTTTGATCAAATTTTGAGAAACCAGTCCTAGACTGTCATAGCCATTACTGCACTGTCTACCATTTGTCATGGAGTCATCGCACACCAAGAGCGGGTGAGGAGGAAGGATGGCAACAGGAATGCAGCCAACTGAGCATCCCAGAGAGCTCTGTGGATCACAGAGCCCAAAGAAGGACACGAGATGGAGAGAAGAGCAGAAACAGGGAATAACTTCTAGGGAGAAACAAAAGATACACTAGCACAATAGACACATTTTTCGTTTGTTTGTTTGCCTGCTTGTCTTTTTTTTTTTTAAATGCAAACCAGAATCAGTTGATTCCCAGAGTAGATTAGTTTGTTCCCTGGTAAACTTGCAACAAGTAATAGTTACCATGGATCCTTCTGCAGTTTCAGTCATTTCTGGGAAAATCACATTACTCTGAACCACACTAGAGGCTGATATAAGTTGCAAAATCAGATCACTATCTTCACAGTAACACCCTTTAGCCCCTGAAATAAAAAAAAAACTCCCAAGCCCAAAATACCAAATTCCATTCTAGAATGCATACACTTCACCACTACCTCCTTTCAGCACCATCTCACATTTGTCACTTTTGATGTCTCTTCTTGTGTCCCTGGTCACCTCCTCAAATTGAGGCACTCTGAAACACAGAGGAGACACAAAATAACCTTTGTTTCTCCTCCATATTTCCATTTCTGTTTTCACTGCCTCTTGGTTTACATGCAGTCTTTGATTCTCTATTTCTGATCCCTTCCTCTAATTCAGTCTTTTATAAAAGTCCTGTCACTTCCTTTTTTGTCATTTCTAGAATTCACACATTCTTGCTGGCCAGCACAGCTAACATATTTTCTATTGACAGTGTTATTTGCTGTTTTTATTATCAGTCTGACAGCTGGCCTAGTTGGTTATCTTCATCTTTCTAGCCTGCTTCCAAACATCATTAATCTCTTTGAACCCACCTACTCATTTTCTCATTTGTCACACGAGCCAGTGATTTCTTTGCTCTTTTCTATAAACACCTCCTACCCCACCTCTCACTCTACTGACATCTTTATTCTCATCTCAGCTTCCATACTCAATTTGCCTGCTCTCCTAGTCTTCACTTAACTGCCATTATCTGCCTGCCTTCACTTGCTTCATAAAATAGGCTTAAAATAATCTTAAAAACACAATCCTCCCACAATCACATTATTATATAAATTACTTCCTCATTAATGATTCTCTCCTGTGGTACTCAGCAGGTCAGTAAATTACACTCCATTTGGATTTTTTCAATTCTAACTCAATTTGCTTCCAGTGAAGGTGACTGTTCTTCTGGAGTCACACCAATGCAATCCCTGTAAACCATGACTCTCAGAAAAATGGCAAGCTTAGAAGGAGACCAGCTCCCACACAAGGTTTCTAAAAAGGAAAGACAAAATCCAATAAAGTTACAGCTTCAGATGAATATTTATTCTTCTGAAATCTATCCAAAAAAAGTCATCCATCTTAGTTCATCTTGCTACTTTGATCTATCTTGATTCTTCACAAGAACCTCACACAGAAAAAATGTTACACATACATAAATATTATTAACCTGGTATACATTAATAACAAGGAAAATTGTGCATTAATACTTATCTAAGTGCTGGACAATTTACTGTCCATCAACACGTACGCTAGCACCCGCCACAGAAAACTGGATATATGGCAGTAGGCTCTTGTCCTGCTCAATCTCTTCAGGCAAAGTTGAGCAATTATGCTTCCTCATTATTGCCAAAATAATTAAATAAATTTTGTAACATAAACAGAAGGATCAACCAGTGGACAATAACACTAGAAAGATAGAAAGTGTCTGTATTGCCACACTACTACAGAAAATAATCCAGTTTTTTACTAGTGGACTAGGGAAATCTGTTTATCTTTTACTGAAAGAATTTAAATTCACCCACCAGCTACTTTAATATATTTTCAAATGCCTCCTTTGTGTGTTCACATACCCTCTGGTTATGCAAAAGAAGTCAGTTCCCACCACTAGGCCTGAATTTTTAATATTCTACTCTCTCATTCTTGTTTCAGAGACAGGATTTCCATACCTTTTCCCTCTAATGCCACCTAGAAGGATAATGCAAGGTAAAACTCTTCCACCTATCAGTTCTAGTACTGTAGCAAACATTTCTTTATACCTCTGCTATGGATTTATAGCATTTAACACAAAAGATCACTTCACATAGTAAAACTAGGTACATCTATACCCACATTTTTCACAGCTTATTTACTTCACTACATGTTAAGGAATTCAGTAATGCCATGAAGACAATCCATGCCATCAAGATAATCCATTACTACTGCACAGAAGATGCAACTGGACTTCCCTCTGCAAAGCTTTGCTCTTTGTAAGAGAAACAGGACAACCACCATCCCAACCAATAGACTGGGCAGTTTAACTGGAGATGTTTGCACAGGCACTATCTGAAACAAACAAAACAACCAAAAACCCTTATGAAATTTTTAAACAATGTCAGTCACAAGTTGCTGAAAGAGAGACCTTCGGAAAGAAACACACTCTCCACTTGACATTAAGTTGCTTGCATGTTTTCAGCAGACGCTAGAAGCCTGGGCAGACACTATGTCCGATGACACTGAACACTGAGGAAAATGCCATAGGCATATGGTTGTTTTCTGCATGTGTTACTCTGTCTTTGACCCACAACCCAGCAGACATTTTCAGCAGTGCCAGTCATGTTCTGAACCGTGCAAACCATTTCCACAGCTTTCTAGATTTAACCACAGTAAATTTATCTCGCTCACATCACTGAACATTTTTATTCTCCTTAAATATTGTATTAGTTGTTTCATCTCATTGTAGCCATCTAGCAATTTCACAGGGACTTTGGATTTGCTAACACATCCATGCACAGAGACCCTTTGAATGTTAAATGCTTCCATTTCTACTCCCTAGGAAGCCAGCAAAAAATTTGATGCCTATCATAGTACTCAGTCTTAGCCATGTGTCTTACAGAGGTATCTCATGAAATCAAACTGTTACCATTATATCATGTTTCATATTCACACATAATTCATACAGATAAGTTTTCTCAGATGATTTTTCTTTTGGTCATAACCCCAATTTCAGATTTGCTAGTACATCAAAAGCACCTGCTTTCAAGTTACCAGAATCCCATTATATATGTAAGAAACATATTTGGGTTTAACTCTGATTTTTCCCCTGCCTGTTAAATACTGGCAAAGGATTCTGATTTCTCCTACAGGGTCATCATTGAAATTATTAGAATATAATTGTTTGATATTACCACTTTCAGTAATTCTGAATCAAAGAAGCTAGTCATAAAACATTGTTGCTATAATTATTTTTAAATTATGAGATATTTCAGGTAGCACTACCCATTCTATATTTGGCTAACATTATTTCCAGAAAAAGACAGATGATTAGTGCTGGGTGCTGACCACTCAAAACTCACAAGAAATCAATGCAAGATACAAAGATTCAAATACTACAAGGTCAAGGCCATTTGTGTCAGAAATAGCATGGCCAGCAGGACTAGAGCAGTGATCATTCCCCTGTACTCAGCACTGGTGAGGCTGCACCTCAAATCCAGTGTTCACTTTTGGGCCCTTCACTGCAAGACAGACATTGAGGTGCTGAAGCATGTTCAGAGACAGCCAATGAAGCTGATGAAGAGTCTGGAGCACAAGTCTTAGGAGGAGCAGCTGAGGTAGCAGAGGTTGTTTGTCCTGGAGAAAAGAACACTGAGGGGAGACCTTATCAATTCTAGAACTACCTGAAAAGAGGTTGTAGCAGATGGGTGTCAATCTCTTCTCCCAGGTAACGAGTGACAGGACAAGAGGAAACGGCCTTAAGTTGCACAAGGGGAGGTTTGGATTCAATATTAGGAAAAAATTCTTAGCTGAAAGGATTGTCCAGTGGTAAAGTCACCACCCTGGAGGTATTTTAAAGATGTGTAGATGTGGCATTCAGGGACGTGGTTTAGTGGTGGATTTGGCAGTGCTAGGTCAACACAACAATTCAGAGATTTTTAAATGTCTTTTACAACCTGAACTATTCTATTCTACCCTGTCCTATCCTACTCTGTCCTACTATATCACCTCTACCTTATTAGTTATGATCTCTTAGAAGCAATCTAAATATATAATGAGCATGATTATACTATAATATAAAACTGACAGACAGGGACCTGGGGTGAACTGAAATGAAAGATGTAACCTTTGCATAATTTCTTTTCGCAAGAAAAGTGGAAAGGAGGATATTAAATGATGGAGGCAATTTGCTTGGGTTTTTATTTAGAACACTCGGCATCCATGAGGGAGCTGAATCTGCTTTTTTGGGTAGAATCAGACAGGAACAACTAAAAGAAATATAAAAGAAGGAAAAATGGCTAGCAGCAATAGCTACTCTGCCAGTCTAATGAATCTTCTGCCAGCCTAAGGAATCCTCATTCTGTATTAATGAGGAGAGACGATGTTATGGCCCGTGGCAGTAGTCCTTGAAAGGCAATGTTTTCTACCACAATTTTGATAAAAACCAGCATGAAACAAATAACTTCACTTTAATGTGCTACCAACAGCTCTGCAAACAACACTAATAATATCCTCACCTGTAGTTTTCATTAACCACATCATGAAAGACACATCTCAAGGACGAAGGACCACTGCCTCCCTAAGATTCTGCTTTATGGTGAACTTACCACTGGCTGCCTCAAGAGAGGAGCCCCGAAGAAAAGATACAAGGACTCCCTGAAACAACATCTCAGCCTTGGCCATATCGATCAACATAACTGGTCTACTCTGGCCTCCAATCGGGAGGCCTGGAGACACACTATCTATAACGCTGCTGCTTCCTTTGAGAACGCACGTGGGATCACTCTCGAGGAGAAAAGACAACGCAGAAAGAACTGTATCTTGCAGAATATACCACCTAAGGAGTCTTTCTGCTGTGCCTTTTGCAATCGGATATGTCTATCTCGTATTGGCCTTATTAGCCACCAGTGTGCTTGTAACAAATGTGGATAGAGCCTTTCCCAAATCTTCGTTCACGAAGCCTAGACATGATGATCATGAAAGACACTTTACTTCTCATGTGCATAAGGCTGCATTACTAATATCTCTTTCTCTACTTTTTGTGCATAACCATGACATCATTAATTTACTGACATCATTAATTTACTGACATCATTTGTGGTCTTACACTAACCAGATGGCTACTGCTGACTTCGAGGTTGAATCTCAGATATTTCTTGTTTTAAGTATCAAGAACAACCTAATTAGATACAAATATACCTCAGTAATGAAAGGAATGACAAGCTGATGATTAATTATCTAAAGTTGCAACAGCAGTTGCTTTCTAATTTTTTTTTTAGTCTTCCTCTGATTTACTCAACTTCATTGACATAGTGTGTTAAATGTTATCTAATGAACGGAATTAAGACACTGGCCTTTCTACTGGCAGTACTTATTCTTGGACAATTGCCTAGGGAATCATTATGGCCTTTTTTAAATAAGGAAAATAATAAAAAAGGTAAATTTGTATCATGCATTAAAGAATCAGCTTTCACACCTGAAAGGTGAGGTTTTGAAATCAATTACGCAGCAAATGTGCACCAATTCTACCTATCAACATCAAAATGTTAAAAAATAAAACTATTAATTCTAGTAAAACAGAAGTCACTAATTAATTATTACCTGAGTACATTTTAAATGCATTATCTCAAGGAAAACAACAACAAAAAAGGGAGTGTTATATGTGAAAATAGTGTGTGTTTACCTTGATTTACCTTGCTACTTTTAACAGTAACATGAATTTGCAAAATGCTATTCTGCTCATTCTCCCCACCTTTTGAAGATTTGATTCACTTCTTATGCACAGACATGGGATGCAAACAGCAAACTTGTCGGGTCTGATTTGCAAAAAGAACGTGTATCTCCAAGCAAGTATGATTCCATAAATTACATGGAGTCTGGCAATTCTGAGAGCCAAGCACATCTTCTTTAGCTCTTTTTCTATTCGCACATGCTAGGAGAGGTACAAATACTCCTTGCTAGAGTATCAGAGATATGTGAACATTCTGGTTATACAATCTTTATGAAACTCTAAAGCTAAAATTACCAATATTTCTAGACCACTTTTTAAAACACACACTATCTTGATATTTCCCTTTACATAAAAATTTACTTTTTAAATGCTTTATATTTAGAAGAGAAGATGATCTCACAATAAAACAGCAGTTTGAGCAACAGATGACAGTACATATTTTATTTATAGTACTGCATGGGGAATGGTTTTAACTTTTCAGAGAAAGGAAGGAGCAACAGACACAGACACTGAAAAATGCAAATGCTAAGGAAGACTATAGCAAAAACTACAGGAAGACATGAGGATATTTCCCACAATCACAACAGTTAACAGTATTAAGAACCATCACCAAAAACATCTGGGCAGCTCCAAGAACACTACACTAGTTACTGTTTTCCATGTTGAAATTATCTATGAGCAGACCTGTACAGAATAACAGAAAAAACAGTGTTTGTGTGTAACTCCTGATATCAATATCTTGCCTGTTATCAAATGAAGGCAAGCAATGCTACACGCCATAGACAGTTCAACTTTTTATATGGTTAAACTGTAATTCCTCCCATGCTTCTTGTAGAATGAAAGAGGTTAGAGAAGAGAATTTCTGATACACAGCAGGTTGACCCTCTAAAGGCAGCACAGTTAACTAAGTACTACAGTCACAGAAATAAATAATAAATCTTGCAGTTTTCAGGAAAAAAAAAAGGAAACAATTCATTCTGCTGGATTTATAAAACCCAGCAGAACAGATTATTTGAATGTCTAGCACCAAGTGTTTCATATAGCCAAAATCCAAGACAGTTTTTTAAATACTTGTTTCAGAATTGCAACCCAACTACTGCTAAAAGTAATTTGTCAGTTCTATATGAGATGGAGACATCTAGGAGAAAAGAACGCAATACAGAAACATGCAGAACTGATTTTTTTCCTGTGGTTTTAAAACAAATTAGCTGTCAATGATTTGCAGAATAACAAGAAATACTGACTAATTAAAAATGTTCAAGTATGTGAGCATGATTGCTGGGAAAATAATGCCAATAATTTACTGGCTAGTTACCCCCTTAAAGAATGCCAGAATTGGATAGTTCTTGAAATTGAGAAGAAATGGTGTAGGTCTTGTATTAATTCATCATTCCGTTCATTGCAAGTCAGTGACTGATGGCTGTGCCAATGTTAAGGAATAACATTCATTAATAACCAGCACTTCTAGCTGAACCTTTGGATGCATATTGTATGTGTTAAGACACAGCAAATCAAACATGCCCTACAGATACTAGTTGTTTTTAAAACTAAGAATGGAAAACTGCACTCTCTTGAGATTTGAGGTACCAGTGAGTTTTCACAAAGACTGAAGAAACAATTCCTCACAGTGGGATTTCCAAGACCTGTTGCTATACAGTTTAGAGCCAAAGCTCCAAAGCCCTAACTAGGACATCTTGAAAAATATACTGAGGCATCTACTTTCATGTGAGGAGAGAGAGTTTAGGATTTACTGGAAAGACTAAATGCTCAGGTCCTTAAATCAAAAATGAGTAAGAAAAATTGCTGAAAGTTCTGCCTGGGTAGCAATACTGACTGTTTAGATATAATATCCAATATCAATTTATTTTTACTTACAAGCCTTTAAGCACAGTTTAGCAGTTCAGGATTAGGGGTTTTTTTGGGGGGGGGTTAAGGAACAATAAAAAGGTCAATGTCTACTTTCTGTTTGTCACACAAACAAGGTGAAAAAGTTTTCAATCCAACATCCTTTGTGACATTCAACATAAGCCACTGGGCTGTAACAGCAGCATAGCCAAGGGAAGGGAGTACTCCCTTTACTCAACCATCATTCATTTGCATGCAATTTTGACCTCTCTCAGGTCAAGAATATGTTGACAAACTTTAAGAAGTCCAGGGTAGAGTCCCCAAGACAGTCAGTGATGGATCTTAAGTCCCCATGAGGAGTACCTGCGGTACCAGGGCTCATTCAGCCCCAAGACAAGACAGCTTTGGGGACACCTCACAGCAGTAGCCTCCCAAAACCTAAAGGGAAGTTATAGAAACAACAAAGATAGGCTCTTTACAAAGGCACATACTGAGGTACAATGGCTACAAACTGAAGCTGGGGGCATATGAGGGATGAAGAGAAAAAAACATCTTGCTGATTGTGAGATTAACCAAGCACTGGAAGAGGCTGTAGACTTCCATTCTCAGAGACTCTCAAAACCCAACAGGAAAAAACCCTGAGCAATCACATTTAAATTCAGTGTTGCATTGAGCAGGAGATTGGAGAAGAGATCTCCTGATGTGCCTTCAAGCCTGGGATGGTGTGAGGAGGGAAACACAGATGGACCACTGCCCATCCTGTAATCACCCCAGAAACCTTGCAGAGGAGTGACCGACTTCAACTGCTTCAAAAGAATGCATGAGAAACCCAAACGGAGTAACTACGGAATTACTTGCCCCACAGGAGAATATTATTCATTCTCCTCAAAACAGATGCTCTTTCCAGTGACTTAACTATCTCATTCTTTTTGGGGTTTGTTTGTTGGTTTGTTTTTAAACAACTTATATATTCTTATTTTAGTGTATTTCAAAAACAATAAACGTGCATTAATTATGCAAGAAAGATACTCTGGTAATGAGACCTTCTGGTTCCTTCCAGTTTGCAATACTGTGTAGCATTGAAACAATCTTACTACTATTCCATTTCAAGCACAACAGGAAACAGCTTCCTCCTCAGGGGAAAGAAAGAAACGGAACTCCCCCAAATACAGTAACAGTAAATACAGGCAGGAAATAACCTGACATCCTTCTGCTGGAATTCTAGCAATTCCAACTGCTTCATCCTCTGGGGCACACTAATGGCCATTTGGGGCTTTCTGCCACTTCCTTACTATTTCCAGTATAGCTCATCACCAAACAGCCAAGTTGTAAGAAAGAAGATTTGTGTATTTCCTCTTTTTCCTTCTTAACATGGAGTCCTCTAAAGGAAGGGATCAACTGCAATGATTAGGCCAACCCTCATTTCTAGACCCTCAAAACAGCTCTGTGGAGTTGTCCTACACCCCTCGTTCTGTCTACATGCCACGATAAAAATGTAGATATCAGTAGAGTCTTATTGAGTCTGCCAAAAGTTGACAGTGGCTTATTTTACTTAAGGTATCTTAAAGCAATTTTTGCTTAAAATTGCTGTGATACAGTAAACTGCAATAGTTTGGGTTTTTTTAATGCATAAAATGAGTATGTTTACTTATGCTTTCAGCAAATTAATCAGAAATATACTTGTAGGAGTCTTCAAGCAACTGTGAAGCTATACGTGCAGAAGACAATGAAAAGCTGCAAGAAATGGGTTATGTTTCTGTACAGTAACAGCATTATGATTGAGTTCTTCCACTCAGTTCAATAAAAACAAATGGCTAACAAGCTAAATACTACAAAAGGGCAGTTTAAGATACATTATATCAATAATCTTGCATATATACACAGTATTACTTGTATTTTGCCTCAGAGTATACACACATTGTGTTTCAAGGTTCAAACAAATCAAAATATTACAACTTGGAGGGCAAAGTTGTAGCGGGTGGAGGAAGTGTAAAATAGGTTCAATTTCCTCATACTTGGGACTTCTCTCATCACAAAGGCATCACTTGCAGAAGAGCATGGAAAATACATGTCACCGAATGCCAATCCTTCCAAACATTACAGGGCCCACCATTAAAAGCAACGAGCCATTAAACAAAGAGATGAAGTCAACTATTGGATTTACTCAAAACGAGGTGGTAGCACACTTAAGGCTTGTGTGGTACAGATGAAATTCGATTTGCTTGGCTGACTAGGTTTTTCTCCCCCATCTATTGTGTTTTCTGTGCTGTAACTTAGGGAATATGAAGGTTGTTTCATCTGAGAGTAGGGAAACAGCGATGCTCTGAGCTAAGCTGTACAAAAGGTCACCCTAACAAGCACAGCAGTAGGCTCACATAAGACTTTCGAACACACCTACACCCTATGGAAATGACAGGCCCCTCTCAAGGAGCAAGAAGGAAAATACATTCTTATAGTAAGATGGACACATATATTATTACCCAAAAAAGATCAAAGGTCCTAACCAATGTACCATAGGGTAAGAAAAGCATGAAAACTTAGGGGAGGAAAAAAAAAAGGATGTGTCAAATTAGGCAAGAAGGAGAAGCTCATTTATCACAGAGTTCCCCTAATTAGCAAATGTACAAAAATAGTTAATAAAGCATCTTAAAGCTATAGGAGAGGCTTTTCTTTTGTTACACTTCAGAAGAAAACAACTAAGAAGGTCAGAGAAAATGTGACATCAAAGTCTATATACAAGTTTATAAGAAGAAGCATAGAGAAAATCATGAACTATAGAGATTAAGGTCCTTCTAGTTGAACATGTTTTCACAAATAGACAAATAGACACTGTACCACACTGGGTTGTTGGAGGGGTTTTTTGCCCAATTATACACTGAACTGATGGAAGAAAGTGCTAAACTTGATTATCTTTATCAGAAACTTTGTTTTTAAGAACACAGCAAAGGCATTTTATCCAAAGCACATCTTAAAAAAAAAAAAGCTGGTTATTCATTTTCTTTCAGTTTATAGAAAAGAAGCCATGGAAGCGGTGTTTTTTATTTACATAGTACTATACTGGAAATACACATGCCTCACATTTAGCTAATAAATAAGAGATTTGGGTCATACTTCACAGATCTTTGTTCTCCAAATTACACAGTAATTTGACATGTTAAAATGTCTAGAGAAGAAAGAAGGAGGAAGAATCAAAAAGATTATGCAGATTCTCTGTCTGATGGTACACTTATCACCACAAAATTTCTTTGACCAACAGCACTACAACCCGAAGAAAACAATTTTATAACTTAGCATTTAGAAAAGGCATAAATATTTCTCTACAACTTTCCACACAGAAACATACAATTATTGCCATCATAGAAAATGTTGATCGTATCAATGACTCATGCAAAAATGAAGAAAGTAATCATAATTCCATCCTTGCAACTGAAAATGCCCTGCAAAACACATGTACCAGAAAGTCTGGTCTCTGACAACGTTTCAAAAGGTTAAAACTTATACTGTCTTTTAACTTGCTGTCTTGTAGAAGTGAAATTAAGTATGTAACTGTGTAAAAAATGCAACATTATTATGGAATATAATGGGGCAGGTCTTTAAAATTCTAAGCACTGAGCAAAGAACAAATTAATTGAAACATGTTTTAGCAATCATATTACAGCTATGAACACTGTTTTTAACAATATTCTCATAGAAACAGGGCACAAGATGCCAACATGAGCTAATATGTATTTATGGTCTGAAAAGCTTTTTTACATACATCAGGATTTCTGGAGACAAATTTTCCTCACTTGTCTTTGGCTTACAAATTAATCTATTCTCAGTGACCAGGAAACTGCTATTCTGTTGTAAAAAGCCACAAATTTAACAAGGGAAGAAAAACACAACACAAACAGATGCAGTCATTATGCAAACATTTTGCATGTTCCAGATATTTTCCAATATATGAGCATGTATTAACGTGAAATTCACAGTAAGTATCATTGTACTTGTTTGCAAGATTTCTTGGACAAGCAAATCAACATTATCAGAGATACATAATGCTGTAATCAGTATCACCTTTTACAGCTGGAGATTTATCAGTTTGGAGAAAGGCTTACTTTCAAGTTACAAAAGGCAGGAGTACAGTGTGTTTCACTGATCATTCCTTTCTGAGCCTTTGCAACCTCAATCTGCATTTAACAAAAGCTAAACTAAAGTTAAATGCTAAACATGTACTTGCAATCTGGAATTTATGACTGCTAGCAAAAGGAGATCAACGTTCCTCAAATTACCTAGGAGCTAATTTCCCTAATAGCATGCCTTTTAACCAAAAAACCCATCAGCATAGAGTTTATTGAGTAGCATTAGCACAGCTAGGGAAAAGACAGCACTTGTTTAGCATCTTTTTAAGTTTTGTATGCTTCAGCACAACAGCAGCCCAGAAAACACTCCCTTATCTGTTAAGGAAATAATTTTCAGTCTCCTATGCAACTTCTGATCAAGGGAGAGAACTGATCCCCGCTATATTACCATTTAAATACTATAATACCACTTATATATTTCAGGTTTAAGTTATGGTTCTATCAAGCTACATTAACTAATTAGTGGCTTAGAAACAGAAGACAGAGTATGCAATCCCATGCTTTATAATATTTTGCCCAAAAGTGAGTGGTTAGTGTATCACTCACAAACACACAGACTCACTCTAAGTTTTACTTCATTTCCAAAACAGCTTCCAAACAAAAGACTACCTGAATGAGCTCAGAGAAGAGCTACACTGCACTGTCTAATCATTCAAATTGTAACAGTATAGTGTCATAAAACTTTTTATTTATGGGGAAAGCAGATTTACAGAAGCCTCATCTCTTTCTCTTCAGAACTGGACAATTGATAGGAAACTCAGAGCTGTTAATTTCCACAGTTAATCTTAATGGTTGATTTTATGCCTTGCAAATGTTATTCTAAAGTGTTAGAGTAAATAGAACATTACACTGCTGTTGATTTAAGTGATTATGCATACTTTTTCCCATCCAAAGGATTATTTACTAAGGCAACAAACTGAAAATGAATTAAAAAGTACTCCTTTTTATTCATGGTGGAGTTCACCCATGGAATTCATTGCCACGGGATATTATCAAAGCTAACACTGTAGCTCAGATTTAAATATATAAAAGAAATTAAAATACAGAACAGCAACCTTAATGTGACATTCAGGTTTTACAACTGCCTATTTAAGATGGTAAATGGACAGGTAAGACCCTCAGGAAAAGAGGAGAAGTGCATTAATTCAATCACATCCTGAATATAATGCATCAAAGGATATACTTCTAACAAACACACCACAACAGCTGATTTATCTAACAAAATAACTCCCAGTATACCAGTTTCTCTCAGCAAAAGAATCAGAGGACTCCCTTGCTCATATTCCTGGCAGCAACACATACACTTTCTCTGAAAACTTCTTATCTGCATCTTCTGACCTGCTTAGCTTCAGAGACCTGTCAAGATGAACAAACGAAGATCTGTGATCACCACAACAGTAATGTTACAGAAAACTTTTGCCCTAGAAAAAAAAAACCTGGATTGATTTAGTTACAAATATTGATCAATCTGCTGCAGCACAGGAAAAAAACAAAACAACAAAAAAAAATTATACAGCAAATCATACTTACAGTATCTTTAGAACTGCTTGAAGATATTACAAAGGCTAGTACAATCTACTGACTACACAGACTTTTTTCCCTAATTAGCTTTGCTCACATCATTCTCAAACAGTCTGTTTCTTAGAGTGCTGCAGGCCAACAGAAGACAGTAGTTACTGATGTTCTTCAAGAAAACATTATCCTCGAAAGAAAGATGCTACAGCTTCACAATGGCTATCATTTCAATGAGAAAAGAGAAAAAGAGGGATAAGGAAAATCTGGAGTGTAAACATCCAGCAGCTTTACACACCCGTGGAAAAGATTTTACTGTTATGAAGGACCACATCAGTTGGTGTCCCTATCCGATCCTTTTGATGATACTTCCTTTTAGGAGCCCATTCAGCAGCATCAGCCACTCTGAAGTTGGTCGGCTTTTGCCAGGATTTGCAACTCTGCTACTCCAACAGACATGCTGGTAAAGCCACAACACAAAATTATTTTAGAGCTTAAGTGGTTAAAACTGTTGAACTCTGTCTCCCCAGCCTGTTGTGTATTAGTTTTTGTTTCCTACATGTTTGGACTTTTAGCAAATACCTGAAATGAAAGAGCACCACAGCTACACACGTACAGAGGCAATAATGATTCTCTTTCTTGATGTCCCTCAGAAACATCTTCCAAAAAAATGAGTTACCTATTCTCAAAATACATACAGGTCTGTCATTACATGCTATGATTTGACTGCTCTGATTAAAAAAAAAAACAAACCATAAAACAAACAAACAAACAAACAAACAAACAAAAACAAAACACAAACTATGGCTCACTCTTGTACCTGCTATTTAAAAGACAGGGAATTTCATGTATGACATAATTTGCAATTGATACCCATGAGCTCCAGCACAACAAAGGATTCAAATGCTTCTCAGTTCTTATAGTCACCAGGTAAACTGTCCACTTTCCCCAATTAACTCTCTCCCGTCAGCTGCCTTCCATCTGTTTCCATTCCCAAGTTCAATACTACCTGTGGAACGAGTTACCTCCCAGGTAAGCCCTAAGCCTTGCAAACTTATAGGTTTTGGCTTTATCTCATCTTAAAAATTAAGTGGATTCAAACCCCTTACCAGAATGGTTAGGATAAATAAGTAAAGGAGTTAAGAACTTAAGGAGAGAAGTTTTAGTTCCATCTTTTGTGGCATCGATCTTTAAATAGTTTCCCAGCCTACATGCTAGGGGGAAGCAGAGGCAGTCAACCTGAGATGGCTGTTACACAAGAGGGAAAACACTGTGCTTGTGATAGACTGCTGCCTCCCCCTCTCCCAAAAACTGGGTTTTTTTGGATCTTAATTGACCTAAGATGAAAGCCACAGAGATTGCAATGACATTTGCTTTTTGTACACAAGAACATCTAACCCTGTGCCTACAAGCCTGGAAAATGTTGCTCCCACTGGGCTGTATATATTGCTCTCCCTTGACACCTTTCACCTGCTCCCATTGAACTAGGCAAAACTTCCTTTAATAAAAGAAGCCAGATAAATTTATCTATATCACTTGAAGAGGGGAAGGAAAGCTTCCTCTTTAGCCCATTTAGGATCTCTTATGCAAACTGACATCCGAGTTAATTTTTTTTCAGCATGCTACCCACTAAGGTTTCCTAGAATTTTTGTTGCTGTGATTAATATTTTTATGAGTGTTTTGGGACAACATCAGAGTTTTAATATTATCATGGTGTTTCCTATCATTCTCTTGGTAAATCATAATAAATATTTCCCCATGTCACCATAATGGCAAAAAACCCAGTTTGATCTTTGCCTTCTTTTCAGTAACTGACCAATTTTAGAGCATTACAAACAGCACTTTCCCCATTTATGTGAAGTTTATTTCAACTTTAAAAATATGTCAATGCTTTCTGATATATATGTATATACTGCGATATGCAGTGTCACTATGTAAATAACCTTCTAGTTTGAACAGTCCTGCATCACAACTTGCTTTGTCATCACCATGACATCACCTGTACAGACTGGCACATAAAAATCATTGTGGCCTGAAAACTGCAATGCGAAGTCATATTGTACCATCATTTTTTGAACGGCTACCTCCAGTGCAATCAATGAAAAGCACCCAAAAAATAATAATCCAAGCATGGCATTGTTCACTGCCTCTGCAGGATTGCCTTGATATTACAGTTGCTCAACTTTCTCTATAGGAAATGTGAATAGTAATAACTCAAAGCGTGCCAAAAAAAATCATTGTATTGGGTTCTGAAGTACACTAAAGCATGTAATTTAAAAAGCATTTTAGTACTTACTAATGTAGCTATTCAGATATTACCACTCCAAAATTTTTATCAATTAATTTGGCGATAAAAGTCGAAGAGCACCTAAGCACCCTGGAATCTTCCTTTTCCTTCCAAGGCAGATCGAGGATCTCACTCCCGCTAAGACACTTCCAGCAACTGAATATACATATTTTTGAAAATACTATAGTGCTTCAAGAAATATTCTCTGTAACATATTGTTTATATCCTGAAGAGATTATAATTCTGATTCATTCAATATTGTTCTGATGAATCATGGTTGCTGAAAGGACAAATAAAAGGAATTTCTGCTATTTATCAGGAGTTCAAATACTTGGCTCAAAGAAACAAGTGAAAACTTACAAATAATATCTGAACTCTGCTGCCTGAAAAAATTCTGAAGTATTTTCTTTTTACCCCCCATCACTTACAAAACACTGATACTTCTAATGAACCTCTCAGAAAACCCTCAACTTTCTGGAAGCTCCTACAACATTTAGCTCATTTGGGTCAAAATTCAGGAGTTCAGAAAGCAAGTGTAACTTCTGGGAAGTGCTTGGGCCAGGCAGTTAGCTCACTGAAGCCGATTTGCTGATAACACACAATCCAACACCATCAGCCAAAAACCAGAGACAGCTGTCCTCTGGAAAAATGTCCTAAGCATTTTTTTCCCCAGCAGCCCATTTGAAAATAACCATATTTTGCTTAAGAAAAAACCAATTAATTGTGCGTGAAGTAAAATAATTGGAAGCAGAATAATTAAAAATTCTTATCAAGTGATGTAAACCAATTTTGTGGTTCAAGTCTTTATAAACCAAACAAAGCAATTAGCAAAAGACTGTTTTCATGCCTTACTTCAAAGAGACAAATCACCTTTTGCATGTTTCAAGTACAGATGACTAACAAAAAAAGACAGGTTCACACCAAGGCTCAAGCTTTAAAAAACAAAACACAAAAAGCCCACTTTCCACCACCAGAGCCAAAAGCTTCCTCTCATCTATTTGATTATTTGTTTTTTTCAGCATTGTACTACTATAGTGCAGGAGAATATCACATTGCAGTAGTCTTACTAAAAAAGACCAACAACACCCAACAATAAAGTATCCAACTCTTTCTTATTACAGAACACAACACTTTATTTGCAGGAAGTTTCATGTTACTGTAAGTTATCATTTAAATTCTAGGTTCACATCAGACTGAATGTAAGATTTTACCATGAAAATAACATGACAGGATCAACTTTGAAGTCATACAGCATACAATCAGCTTCCAAAGTCTTTCATTTTGTACGTTAAATTTCCTGTCTTCGGCAGACACTCAAGATATGTCATTCTTGAGCTTTAAATGGATACATTTAGGCTTACCTGCAAAAGATCACACTCTTCAGTGCTACAGATCTGATCCTAAACATTCTCATGAAGAATAGTGTTTTCTCAGTTACATACTTAGATGTTTGGAAAGTATTACATACCAGCAAAGATAATTAGCATTAGTATTTAATTTTACTTCCTTTTAAAATAAAATATTTAAAGTATTAGGAATTTAAAGCATTTACCATTTTGACTGTATTTTTAAAATCAGATTTCAGCTTAGCAGATGTGTCACTTTTAATGAGTCTGCCACAGCTGCCACTGCCCTCTACACACCTAGTCAGGGGTCTTCATCATCATTACTTTCTACTCTTAGAAACAGAAAAGCAAATTATACTACAATAAGAAACTGTAGTAATCTAGCATTTCAGAATCACACACAATGGATTCTGATCCAAAAGAACAACTCTGTATTTCCACCTTCTGGCACGGGCACACACAGACGGGCAGGAGACACAAGGCATCACTATGCACAGTAAGTCCTCGTGGCAGCTTTTCAGCTGCGGATGTAACCTCACCGTAAGTCATACAAAAAACCATCACTTTGATATATGAACTCTAAAAAGCCTTTTCCAGAAGCCCATGAAACACTTCCTTGATGCTTTGGAAAGGAGGAGAGCACTGGCTCAGGGATAACTCAGGTGCAGACACAAGATAAGTGCAAAAGTGAAGCAGGCTGAACTAGGTTCCACTCTAGTGAGGACTCCATTAACAGCTTGTGAAGGGGAAAAAATAACACCTACAGACACAGTAAATTAAGGTACAGACTGGCAGACAAGCTGTTTGTCCATTTGCTGATTCTTCTCTCAAATCCAACTGAACGGGATCACTAGGTCCAAAACCAAAAGTTCCGCAGTGGGATTTCTTTTTCATACTCAAGACAGGAAGTCCCTCCTTCAGGTTTTATATTTCGATTAATCTTCAGATGAGTAAGATTTATGAGCACAAGCAATTCATGACAACATCAGCTCTCATCTGTGGAGGTATTACTGCAATGCGAAAGTACTTCTGCATTACTAAGTGTCAGGAACCTGGACAGGAAAACAATTTTATCTGAACTTGTTTTGATACAGAAAGAGTTTGGCAAGAGCCAGACTGAGAGTCTAACAGAACAATACCTCCCCTATTTTCATACCACAGCTAGATATTATAGTATTAGAGTAATATTTAAAAATTTCATGCAAACACCATTTTTTTCTAGAATCCTTTCTTCTCCCCATGTGTCTTTACAGCAAATTCATTCTCATCCACACTTCAAAGATCTTCCATAACTTTAAAGAAAGCATGGATGGGGCCCACCAAATTTCAAACAGAGGGTGTCCTATGCCCAACCTTTGCACTGAAAGACCTGCCTGATACCACCCTTTGGCTTTGAGGGCAACCCACCACCTGCCCCATCCATCACCGTCCAGTTCCTCTGTATACAGTGTTCCCACACACCAGGCACCAAGGCACTAACACTTGATTGCACAGGGATGGCCCCAAAGCCACTCACCTGCAGCGATGGGCCTGGGGAACTGTGGTGTCCCCAGAGCCAGTGATGCCCACAAAGTGCAGGTCAGGGCACCTGCAGGGAGGCCACAGGCTTTGGAAGGGGCGGAAAATGATTGCAGATGCTGGCGGTGGTCTGGAAATCTGCCTTCATCTTGCCCCTCATACAACCCTGCTAACAGCACCCACCACATGGCCTCAGGCACAGGAATGGGGATAAAAGTGCATTTTCAATCCCAGGCTGTGAAAGCAGGAGGGGCTGCACACTGCGAGGCACCAGGGAGTGCCCTCGGTCCCGCATGCCTCCGGTGGGCCTAAGGATGCTCTCCAAGTCCTCCTTCCCCAAGGAGAAGTCGGAGGTAGTGGAGGGCACCTGGAGCCAGAGCGTGTGGCACACCTCCCGGGAAAGGTGGAAGGAAGATGCTGAAATAGGAAGGCGCTGATCTGGCCACCGTGGGGCTAGTGAAGGGCAAAGCCCTGGGAAGGATGCATGTTTCAGGGGCCGCTGGGCAGCCCCGTCCTGAGAAGACGGCGAGACGGCCGGAGAGACAGCCCCCTCAGCCCTGACTTCGGCGCCAGCCTCCGCGCCCTCCGCGCGGCCGAGAAGGGGTCGGCGGCGGCCCAGGAGCGGCCCGGCAGCCCCGCGGCGGTCGCGCAAGGTACGGCCGGCACCGCTCCGCCGCCCGAGGAGGATGCGCGACGCGGGGCTGACCGCCGACGGGTTCCCTTCCACGCCGTGCGAACGGGACATCATCCCCGGTCCCCGCTTTCCCCGGTCCCTCCCCGCAGTCCCGCAATGCCCCGGCGGGCGCCAGCCCCGACAGAGCCGCTCTCCGCAACCGCGGCTCTCGTCCCCCTGATCTAAGGGGCAATCGGAACTTATTCAGAGTTTTATTTTCAAATTGTGCGGAGGGTACAGCTTAATATTAACATATTCACCCATGGCTGGACACCGCAGTGCTCCATCCAAAAATAATTCGTTTCTTGGATGGCCGCCTGCTCAGTAACGCGTTTTAATAAACTGAAATTTCTCTCTCTGAAAGTAAGGACAATCTCTCTCCTGAAAATCTCCTAAAAGTTGAGAACTGCTCCTTCTGAAAGACGCTCACTGTCACCTTTAAAAAATACCCCCGAAACCCTAAAACGGCAGCTGAACCACACTGCCTGGAGGGCAAGCCTTGAATCCTCCTCTCTCCCACGCCTTTCCCGAGGATGCGGGGCGACGAGGGTCTCGGGAAGCAGCGGCAGCGTTTCCGACCGAAAAGCCGCGGAACCCTGCACGCCGGTGCTGCGGCGGCGAGCAGAGCCCCCCCCACACGTGCGAGCCCCGCACTCCCGGGCGGACAGCAACAACCACAAAATGAACAGCAACAAAGATGTAAGAACTTAGGGCTGAGTTCCGAAGTTCAAAGTTTCTTGGGAAAATAGCGGAATGTGGGAGATGCCGCGGCGAAGGAGAGCGGAGCATCCCCCACGCCGTCGGCCCCGTGGCCCGGGACGCGCAACTCGCCCGGCGACCCACCGAAGGAGGGAGGGAGGGAGTGAGGGACGTACCGGCAGTGAGGCACACGGGCAGGAGCAGTCGGAAGGTGAGCCCGCACACCACCTCGGTTGCCATCGCGGCGGGCGGGGGTCGCGGCCGGCCTGCCCGGGAGCCGTCCCTCTCTGAGCGCCACCGCCGCTCCTCTAGGTCCGCCCGTGCGCGGAGCCGCCGCGGCGGCGGAACATCGCCCGTCCGTCCCCTCCTCGCCTCGCCTCAGCCGCTCCGCCTCACGCCTCCCGCTGCATCCCGTCGGCAGCTCATGCAACCAGCGCCGCGCCGCACCCCCGGCCCGGGGCACACACGCACGCCCCCGCCCCCTCGGGCCTCCCCCACCGCCCTCCCGCCCGCCTCCCCTCGGCGGCAGCGCTGAGCGGCCGCCCCGACGGCGCGGGCCCAGCCGGCGGCGCCCACGGCGCGACCCGCGCAAGGGAACTGCTCCGCGCCCCGCCCCGCGCCCCAGGGACGGGCCGCTCCGATCCTCCCCCGCCCCTGCTTGTGCCCCCCTCCGCGGGGACCCTCCTGCCACCGCGCTGGCACAGCCCCCCCGGCCGGTTCCCGCTCTGCACCGAAAACTTCACCGGTTTTCCCTAACGCTTTTTAGAGTAATGTTGTGTGTTCGGGGTTTTTTAACTGATTTTTTTTTAAAACTTTTTTATTATTTTATTTTTTGCCTTTTTTTTGTTGTTGTTTAGTTGTTATGTTTTCTTGAGTGGGGGAACGGATTTCTCTAATCTGTTCGCTTCCTGCCCCCCTTCTTCTCCCCAGTTTCAAGAGCACATTTAGGTCCACAAAAAAATTATCGCCTGGAAAAAAAATAGATCTGCGGTGGTTGGAATGTATTTGACTTTTCTGGAAAGCTTTTTTACCCTTTAAAATATGGCGCTGGTTAGAAAGTGCTGTGGGTTTAAAGGGGCTGTTTTAAGGCTCAGCTGGTGTGTCTCTCTGCATGTGCTGAATAAACCTCACAGCTGGGGTTGAAATAGAGATGCTGTAAAATAGAAAATTACTAATATTGTTATCAATACAAGTGAAAATCCGTTTCATCTTTGGCAATAGATTGCAATCCCTCACACTTATATGAAGGAAGTTGACGCTGAACATCCTCTTCGTGGGGGCAGTGTTGGAGGCAACACTTCAGTCCCGTGCAGGATCTGAGGAAGGAGAAAGCAGGAGCAGTGACCCTGTGGTCCTCACATAAATTCTCAGTGCTTCTTCCTGGTGGAGGACCTCATCCAATCATACTTCAAATTGAAAAAGCCTTAGATTTGCTCTTGAAGTCTTGTTTGCCTTGCTTGGTTTGTTTTGGGTTTTTTTACTCTTATAATTACTTAAGCCTATTTTGGTTTCTTGTGCTTTTTAAAAGAAATTATTTCACATCCTCATTGCAGAGAAAAATGTTTGTAAACATGAGTTTGACTCACAGGAAAATACAAAGGGTCTTTTAAGGAAAAAAATAAAAATCTTGTGTTTTGGGGGTTTAAATGACAAGTGTTGAGCCGTGTGGATATCTGGAAATTATTCAGATATTCAAATATTATGTAACACGCTAACTGAATCTGATACTAGTATGTTTGGAAAGAGAAGAACTCCAGACTTAGATATACGAAAATGCTCAGGACAGCTGAGACCAGCTACAGATTCCAATTTCACATGCCTAGTGGGTCTGTTAAAAGGCCGCCTATCATGAAAAGCCTAAGCCTCCTCTGAGGAGGTATGGTCAGTTCATACTCAGTGCGTGGAGTTTAAATGTAGCACTGTCTGCATTAACAGAGGTTGTAAGGACGCCCTGTCCCAGCAGGGTGAATGTGACAGCTCAGCTCAGTCTCAGGACACAGCCTGGGTAGACTGCTCCCTTCCTTCCCACATTCAGGCCCAATGTGGCTCACCCAGACATCTCGACCATGAACCAAGTCTGGATATTTGATTCTCAGTCTTCTGACATAAGTTTCTGTGCACATCAATCTTAGTGAACACACCTGGTGATCACATCTGTAGATGGTAAAACACCAGGATCAGGTAGTACTTAGTCTGCTAATGAAGTATCTGATCAGCCCATGGTAAAGTTGATCCCAGCATTGTTTTAAGAGCATAAGATCTGCCCCAACAACTCAGAGCTCCTAAGGAAGCTCTACTTGCCTTACAGGCTACAAAGCAGCCGTTAATAACAGTCTGTGAGTGTAGGATATATGCGTAGCTGAAACATTCTATGCACTTTAGCAGCACATGTTCAGATATTGATCAGGTTTGATATTCTTTTTTCAGTTTTTCAGTCACTAAAGAAAGGATAAAGTACTTATTACCTTTATAATACAGTTACCAAATTCTTTACTTCCCAAAGAAGTGATTTTATGCTCGTGTTTAGGAAATAATTAGCCCATTTTCAATACTTACTGTTCATAAAGTATGAAAAGTGGAGTTAAAATATGCGTATTGAGTGGCTCCTTACCTTTTACCAGACTGCTCTTCTACTGCGAAATCTGTGCAGCCGCAGTGCCACCTTTTGGCTAAAATGTCTTTCGTGTTAAGTGACAACATTTCTTTCTCTCAGCTGCCAGGAATTAACTGTTTGCACACACAGAATTTTGAAAGAACAATAAGACATCCATTGTTTATACACCTCTGGAGTGGTAAAAAGCATAACAAATTATACGAAGCCTTACCAAGAATCGTGTGCACCTTCGGCAGCTCAGCTGTTGACAGAAACAGTAAATGCATTAACCTGAAAATTGGAGGACTGCTATTAGCCAGCATAGAAAAAATAAAACACAGGACTCTGACTAAAGTAGTAATACAGAAAGAGAAACTGAATTAATGGGGAAATTGCCTGTTGGATTAAGTGTAAATAATAGAAAACAATGTCTACAAGATAGCCAGGAGTTTATTTGGCTAATGCCAGTTTTGCAAGTGACATAAAAAGCAGTTTGAATATTCTTCCCTAAGAGCATACAACTTACTGAAATCACACTGTGGGCCACATAGTTTTTCTCTTTCCCTCTGCAAACCAGAGGAAATTCACAGACTGCATGAGTCCTACTGTGCCAGCAGTGGATGCAGATATCTCACCACCTGCCAGCATTTCTTTTGCTTACTTTCAGCTACCAGGATCTCAGATCTCCAGATGTATAACATTCACCTTACATGAAAACATTTTGTGAGATTGATTGGGAAGTGAAAAAATTAGTGGGATTGATGAGGCCTTAATAGAAAGTGGGAAGAACGCACGTTTATAGAAGAACAAACTTCAAGCCTCACCTTGTCACCTTTTCTGTAGTGGTAACTTGGAGTTATTTTGGAAAAATATTGTCCCCGCTTCACCCAATGTGCAAAATCAGCTGCAGTGAATAAAGTCAGAGGCCAAGAGAGCTACTGGGGGGAAAATAGTCCAGAACGTATTGTGCCACCAATGCTATTAGGTAGAACATAATCAATTAGAAGTGCTGGTTGAAGTTAACTTGGAAGAGCTGACTAACTGTTCAAAATAGTGCTGTTCAGAAAAATAGCTTCTAATTGCCTCATCTATCTTAAATTTTTTGGTTGTTTGAATCACGAACTCATGGCTTTGTTCTAAAATTCACAAACTCTGGATAATATAAACAAGGGCTTGTGTATGAATACATGTATATATGTATATATTACATGATCCTGCAATCCATGCAGTTGATGAGCTCCATAACTGAGTGCTAAACTGGCTTAAGAAATAAAACTCCTCTATACAAAGAAGAAGCAAATCAAGTTCCATTGAGAGGCAGGAGAAGTTACTGTAGCCTTTTCAGACCAGTCACTGCTGTACAACGCTGGTTTATATTTGTTATTCTTACAATATGAGAGTACTGCTTTAGGGACCTGTGGGGAAGGAAATGGCTTTAACATTTGCAGTGATGATTAACTAGTGTGTTATGTCTCTTGATCCATACTCCCTAAGAATACATGAAAACATCTTGTTCCTCTTACCTATTCTGGAAGTCCTCCTCCTGCTCAGCCCTGTCAGCAGCTAGGGGAACAACCAGCAGTGGCTCACCAGGAGTCAAGCAATTCAGTTTTTCAGCTTAGTTCACATTTAGCTCTGACTGAAGCTGTTATTGTTCACTTGCAACATGAAGTCAGCTAAACTTCAAAATAACTTTCAAGTTCAGTTCTGGTTCAAGAACAGTTAAAAAAAAACAGTTCAAACTGATTTTTGGTTCAGAGTAAGTTTAACTCCTCACTACCACCAGTAGTTCAGTAAGTATTTTATCTTCTTAAATGATGAATTTGTCTTGCCTTACAATAAGGAAATTCATTCCACTCAAATGTATGCTGAGTGGGCATCCTTAGAAATGTTTGGCTGCCCCGGAAGAGCAGGAAAGTTTCCTAGGAGTCTCCAAATTTCCCCTATGCTTGATTTATCTTCCATTCATTAATCCACAATTTCACCACTCATTTCAACTGAGTTAGAAATGGGCACAGGGTGTGCAAAAAATTTCTAGAATCAGATGCATTACCAAAGGTCTGATTTTTTGCCTCCTAGGCTTTGTTAATCTTCACCATTCATGTCACATGGTCTGTCTAGAACTTTTGTCTTGCACAGTAAATATTTATTTATAGAAACCCTTGATGATTGCTGGTCTTGTTCTGCTGGGGTTTGCAATCTGATCAATTAGGAAGCATCAGAACATTATTATCTTTACCTGAGAATAATGTAAAACACAACAGGAGGGCTCTGTCACAAACTCAAGCAGCTCTAATTTCATCACATGTTATAGGACATCAAACTTTGCGGAATCCAAACGGTATCTCAAAGCGTCATTAACTGTGGATGCAATATAAAGGAAATCTGTCCTTGACTACTGAACACATATATCAGAAGTTAATCATTAGGAGCAGCACTCATAATGACTACTAAGAAAAATGGAATTGTCTAGTGGCCAGTGCAGAGGACTAGCTGCTGACTGAACTGATGGAAACACATCCCCAACCTCCTCCTGCATGCATTGTGTGGCTCCATCAATAATACAGGAAAGCTCTTCCATATCCATTAACAGGAGAGGCTAGACAAGGTGAAAGACAAGTGGGATCTTCTCATGGAGCTGTGACATTACATACCTGTGAATTTACTCATATCAGGAGTAAATTTTAGCAATTCTACATGAATTGTGTTTGCTTCTTTCAAATCAAGTAAGTTTCAGCAGATGAGTCATTGTTTTGTTTGCTTGCAAGATTCTTTTTTGGTGGAATAAAAAATAAAATATAGCTTCCACAGTTAAAGATTATTAGTACTGTTAATATTTTCTGATTAAACTATTAGTAACTTAAGATTTCTCTAGCAAATTATGCCAGGGAATTTTAAGCACTACTCCTCAGTAGTGATCACAAAAAGTAGGAAAAATAATTCTAATTCAGCATGCATGGTTTACCTGCCTGCGTTTAATCACAATATACGTTGACAGAATTTTGGGAAAGATTGTTCGTAATCTGAAAGGATTGTTCAATAAACAATGAACCATGAATTTTCCCCTGCGTGCTTAGGGTCCAAACATGAGCAGACTGTCAAATAACAAACAGACATGTCACATAATTAAAACTGTCTAGTATAAGAGCAGAGCTTGTCAAGAGTAATTTACAGTCTGAAGAAAACACAAGTAGTAAATTTCCTACTCATCACTGAATAAAAATTAACCATTTAAGGTATTTGTTAAATACATTTACATTTCAAGTGTATTTTTTAAAAAGTTTTAAAACAAGTTGGAACAATGCTATTATTCTTGGTTGTGCTCTGTAATCAAGATCATTGCTTTGACTCTGGCTAATTACAAAGTGATTATAAAGCGCACCATGAAATTTAGTGGTTCCAAGACAGTCCAACATGGATTGTTGCAAACACACAGCTATGCAAAAGATCTCAGCTAGCTGGAATAAAATCATAAAACATTCCTCTGGTCTCCTTTGGTGATGGCTGTCAACTCTGCTCTGCTGCAGCGGTGATATGATTAGTAGCTGGTGGAGAACTGGGCCTTTGCATCACAGAAGCACTGTCACAATTTACACTTCTGCTGGCGGCGTCAGCTCAGAGTAACGAGAAACGAGGCTGAGCAGATCCCAAAGCATGCTGGACCAAAACTAGAATTCTCTGTGGAGCAGTACAAGAGTAAAATAATAGATTTATTACCCAAGTGAAAGAGCAGATGTCACTGCACACACCTGGGTTACAGCCAGAATTCCTTCGTCCAGCTGAGCCTATGCAATCAAGGAAACCGCTAATTCCTGCAAGTCCTTAGCTCTGATCCAGTTTAGGCTGACTGCAACTGAAATGCATCATCCCTGAAAGCTGGACAGTGGGCAGACATGTCCCAAAAACACCCGTCCTTGCTTATGTGGGACTTGTGGGCAGGGAGCACTCCCCTCTAGCAAAACAATGAAATGCTTTCAGCCTGACAGTCTGTTTTTAGTTTCCCCACGTCTCTTCCACTTCATCCCTTCTTTGCCTTTCTGCAGAGCCTACTATTGCAATACTCACTCTCTGAAAGGATTGGAGAAGCAAACCCCTTCCATTTTCTTCTCTTTAAATGGACACTGAAAAAGTCCTTACAATATCTGTCTGTGTTGTCACCACACCTTAGGCAGCCTCAAGCAGCTCAAGCAGATGGGAGTTTCAGGTTAAAAAGGGAAGTGGCTCCAGCAGGGATCTGCGAGGAAAGCTGCTGGCATGCCTTATCTCAGTCACCTAATGGGTAAGCAGACACACAGTCCTTCATCTCTCCCCCTTTCCTATTTTTTCTGTCCCTGCAGGATAAACCTTCTTGAGAGAAGCCCTTAGCAACTAGAGGTTAAACTTGGCTGTGAGGAGATGGACAAAATGAGGAAGAGAAGGGAAGGAAATGGGTTTGTGTTCACACACACATATGTGTTTCATCCCTGTCTTGAGTAGGAAAGAGGGAGTCAAAAAGAAATAGGAGAGGAAGTCAGCTGATGAATAGCTCCAGGCAAAAGAGAGAATACCTGGCAGGGTTGCTCCATACAGCAGCATACATTTAAAAATAATTTTTTAAACTAACTGGTTTGGATAGAGATATCTGTCCCCAGAGCAACCAACAATGGGAAAAAAGCAACAATAATTTTCCATTCCACTATAATTAGATTAAAAAGTTAGATATTTAGTCCACTTTGAGGTGAAACAGGAAAGTCATGCGTGCTGCCTGACAACTACAGAAAAAAAAATCCCTGTTAATTCATTTACAGGGACTATTTCTGCCGTCAGACAGACATTTCTTTAGTAGTGAAAATTCAGCAGCTCGAAATAATTACTGCTGAACTAAGGAGAGAGCTTCCAGCAGAGCTCTCAAAAGTCATACAATCCCAAGGGCCAGACACCCTGCACGAATCACTGATGGCTGGACAAAAGGCATGGACTGTAAACTCTCCTCCTAACCAAGGAGTCAAAGCTGGCAAAGGGAAAGCACATTGGCCAGTGTGAGAAAACCTGTAATGCCACTGCTTGTAACACATCCATTTCATGGCACAAGAGGACAAGTTTTTCTTATAAAAACACTGCCTTTATTCTTAAGAGGAAGAACACCACTGGAAAAGGAATATAAAACTTACAAAGCACGTGACTACAGTGCACAGGATGGATTCCTAATTCATATTTTTGTAAAAAGAATCTCAGTTTTAACTCTTCATTCAGATGCCAGTTTGATTCAGCATTGCAATATAGAAAAAATAAAAAACCCAAATAATCTAAGTCTCATTTTCTCTCTCAGTTGAGAGGGAATTGCCTCAAATTGTGCCAGAGGAGGTTCAGATTGAATCTTAGGACAAATTTCTTCACTGAAAGGGTTATCAAGCACTGAAACAGGCTGCCCAGGGAAGAGATTGAGTCACCATCTCTGGAGGTACTTAAATAGTTTGTAGATGTGGCGCTTAAGGACATGTTTATTGATGAACTTGGCAGTGCTGAGTTAGTGGTTGGACGAGATGATTTTAAAGGTTTTTTCCAATCTAAATGATGCCTTGATTCTGTTATTCTGCCTCTTCCTATGGGCTGAAGTACAAACTGAGATTTAAATGTGCAATCAATGCAGGCATGTGAATGGAAAATATTTTGGATCCCACATAGGCATTCTCAAACTGGTTTCACTAACTAACTAACTAAATAAATAATAAAAAAACCAACAGAATTTTAGATACAACCCTATTTTTAGTGTTTCTCAATGGCAGCTAGTGAGGTTCCTTTCACTGCTTCTGAATCTTTTGGATCATTATCTAGAGATGTAAAATTTTCCATTTACATTATAGAGAGAGTAAAAACAAAGAGTTTTGGAATTCATTCTGGGAATAGATCCTTTCAGCTAGATATTGAGGTCTTGTATCTACCCTGGTAGTTCTTATGATGTTATCACATTAACTCTGTATTTTTCTTTTCCATTTATGTTTTTGCACTTAAAATTACTAAAGTGTATCTGAAAATAAGACAATAGTAACTAACAGGCTGTTGGATCTGCCCAGAAGAAATGGAAATGCATGTTTTAATATGGCAAGTGGATGCAATATGTGAGTAAGGTTCATTATTATTCACAGTAAGGTCAAGTCCATCTCCAGAGAAGCACAAGGGACTCCTGAGTATCAGATTTAAATGCTGTTGTGCAGCTCTCTGACACTGAGGGATTCATAAACCAATTTGTTCTTTGTTTTTTTTCTTCTGTGGAGAGGTATACTGGCACCCAGATAATGCATGTATGACAGATCCACGAGACACCCACCTTCAAGTGGCACAAAAAGTGGCAAAGCAACCACAAGTTGTTGCATCTGTCATATTCCCACAAGGCTTGCTTGAGTGGGTGGTTCCCCACCCCAAAACACACACATAGCAGCTAGGTCAGAGGATCTGCACCACTACACCTTCCCAAGTGATTGTGCTGCTGCACAAACTTCTCTCACGGTGACTGGTTTGATTATTGAAGTAGGCACATATAAAGACTAGATATGTGATAAGTTTACATGCATGGATATTTTCACCACTCATCTTGGGAGCCCAGTCTTCCCATAAAGTTGAGAGAGAGCTCCAGGAACCTCCAGGGGGCAACCCAGAGCTCCTGTTTTGAGAGTGCTGGTTTTTTCTCCAAAGATACTCATCTCTCCCTCCACTGCCTCCTTAGCAAGAATAGAGGGTTGGCAGTGACCACCCTTCCTGAGTTACACACCCATTACAAGCCCTTATGGGCAATAGGGTAGCAGGATGCCAGGACTGTCCAGCTCCTATGCACAGTAACATCCTTTGCATAAGGTCATGAGCCTAGAGCTCTAGATACCTGACATCAGGCTGAGAGAACAAGCCCTTTGCATTCTTGTCTCTCCTCAGTCAACTCAACTCAGCTGGAAAGAGAAATCAATACACCTGTCATCAAGATAAGGATAAGGAATTGACAGACAGAGAATTGTGGTCAATGGCTCTATGTCCAGGTGGAGGCTGGTGATGAGTGGTGTCCCTCAGGGCTCTGTCTTGGGATCGGTGCTCTTCAGTACCTTCATCAATGACACGGACAGTGAGACCGAGTACACCCTCAGCAAGTTTGGAGATGACACAAAGCTGAGCAGTGCAACTGACACAACAGAAAGATGGGATGCCATCCACAGGGACCTGGAAAAACTTGAGAAGTGGGCCAAGAAGAACCTCATGAAGTTCAACAAGTCCAAGTGCACGCTGCTGCACCTGGGTCAGAGCAATCCCAGATGTGAGCACAGACTGGGAGAAGAACTCACTGAGCGCAGCCCTGCTGAGAATATTCTGGGGGTTCTTATGGATGAAAAGCTGGACATGACCTATCAATGTGTGCTTGCAGCCCAGTAAGCCAACTGCATCCTGGACTGCATCAAAAGCAGCGTGGCCAGCAGCTGGAGAAAGGTCATTCTGCCCCTCTAGTCTGTCCTTGTGTTATCCTATCTGGAGTGCTGTATCCGGCTCTGGAGTCCTCAGCATGCGAAGGACATGGACCAGTTAGAGCAGGTTCACAAGGAGGGCCACATAAGATGATCAGAGGGATGGAACACCTTTCCTATGACTGAGAGAGCTGGGATTGTTCAGCCTGGAGAAGAAAAGGCTTCAGGGAGACCTCATTGCAGCCTTCCAGTACCTTAAGGGTGCTTGTTAAAAGGAGGGAGAGCAACTTTTTATACAGGCAGATAGTGACAGGACAACAGGAAATGGTTTTAAATGGAAAGAGGGCAGGTTTAGATTAGATGTTAGGAGGAAATTCTTTACTCAGAAGGTGGTGAAACACTGGAACAGGGTGTCCAGAAGAAGTTGTGAATGCCCCATCCCTGGAAGTGTTCAAGACCAGGTTGGATGGGGCCCTGAGCAACCTGATCTAGTGAGTGGCATCCCTGCCCATGGTAAGGGATTTGGAATGAGATGATCTTTAAGGTCCCTTCCAACTCAAACTGTTCTATGATTATACGAATCTGTGGTAAAAATGTAATATTGGAGGGCAACAGTTTTTTATCAGCCCAGAGCTACATACAGTTTAGTTTGGATATTGAGGGAATCCCCAAATTTAGAGCATACTGTCTTATAAGGGAAAATCAAGCTGAGTGACATAACATTATCCAAGTTTGTATTTTTTCTGGGGAAACCAAGATGATGACTTTTTTTTTTTTTTACAAAACTCTGCATGGACTTTCTGAAAATTGCAAATGATCAACATCCCACCAATGAATCTCATCATGTGACTTGCATTCATTTCTTCTGCATGTTCAGAAAAATTCTGAATTATTATGAAGAGCACAGTGACATTTTTAACATCAGTTGTAATATTCTGTTCCTTTCCTGCAAGTTTCCTCCAGAAGAGAGGCAAAAGCAACTTAAAAAGAGTTCTGTGTACTGTAATACAGGGACTAGAAAGACAGAATAGAAAAGCCAGAGGAAGAAAAGACATACTTTTTATATGCCCTTAGAAAATTAAATTTTGCTGCTGTCATTGTGTGGTATTATTTTTATTTAGATATGGAGGGACACAGTTGAGCATAATGCTAAACCTTATATTTGATCACCTTATCCAAGGCTTTTGTAGTTAAGAGACACAAAAGAGTAGCCCAGACTAAACACTGTCACTAGCCTCCTTGGACACCACAGCACAAGTAACCAAGTATGGTTACTAAGACCTACAGGCGGGATATAGGATTTGGCCTAGACCTGGGACTGGTGCCTCTAGAGCTACTGTGAAAAATCAGGCTCGATAACTTTGAGCACAGAGGGAGAATGAGGTGCTTCCAATATCATGCAAAGTGGAGATAGAGCTGAAATTTTTCATTCTAGGGACAATGTAGGAAGGTCTACTTCTTGCCCTTCCCTTAATTCCACCTGTCTCTTGTCTTTACACATATACATGGGATGGAAAAAGTCTTTTCCCTTCTTACGGTCTTTTCTATCTATTTGCAAAATACCCACAAATAGCTTTGCAGTGGTTTTGTTCCGGGCTATTCTCCTCTATTTTCCAAACCCCCATCAAAGTGACTTCTGCTTATTTGTGAACAGAGCACAGAACTTAAACCCATGGAGGAGGATAGGAACTCTTTGTCTGGGATCGAGTGTTTTATTAAACAGATGATGCATGTCTCTTTGCAAATGAAAATGTACCAGATAGGAGGAATGAACTTAAGTTGCTGTTTAGACAAATGTTTTCACTTATTCTCTCCTGTCTTGTCTTTGTTTTGAAGATTCCTCCTTGCAAGAAAAGCTTTTATTGAGAGAGTAATCAAATGGCTCATTGAAAAAACTGCAGTGGCACACAAATCTGTGAAATTACTCAAAAGCGTTTATTTATTTTCATTATAAAACAGCTATTACTCATATAAAACCCACGGCCTATTTAGTTATTAAACCACTATTATGGGGGAAGCATCAGTTCTCTTACTTTAAAATGTACTTGTAAAGCAATCTGAAAATAGGAAGTGAGTTCCCTATGAACCATGATTGGTTTTTACTTTCCCTGCATACAGGCTGGAGTATTTAGTAAAACACATGCTTCTAAATTAATGCAGAGCTTTTAGGTGCCAGCATTGACTGTTACCAAAGTGCAAGAAAGGCACAAGCAGCATACTCAAGGCTTAGGCCCAGTTTTTAGAAGCAAACTGTTGTCTAATGAACAAACTGCTCGAGCTGCAGGGGCAGAAGTAGTTACAGTCATTTGTGTGTGTCTGTGTGAAATACGTATCACCTTGGAGGCATTGCATAGCTAGGAGGAGTACCTGCCATCCATCGCCTCTGCAGTAATATGACTTGTTAAAGGGAGAAGGAAGGGTTTACATGAAAAAAAAAGTCTCTGAGTCTGCCCGCCTCTCCCCTTCCTACTTATCTCTTGCACTCAGTCACAGATCTGAAATCCAAAATGGAGGTGCCAACCATTAACACATGAGGGTAGCATGTTTGAAGGAGAGGTGTCTTTAAAACAGAGTTCAAGCACTAAGCAAACAGTTGGGTGCAGTTGTGCCTCTCCATGATGAGCTGCTGTAATAAGGCACAAAAGCTACTAATGCGATATACTGACTTTGTCTGAGCTAGAGTACATTTCCTTCATAATACCTTGTATGGGGCCATGTTTTGGATTTGTGAGGAAAACAGGGTTGATAATTCATTGATGTTTTTGTTATTGCTGAGCAAAGCTTACACAGAGTCAAGGTCTCTACTGCCTCTCACCTCACCGCACTAGCAAGGAGACGGGGAGTTCACAAGGAGCAGGGAGGGGACACAGCCAGGACAGCTGACCCCAGCTGACCAAAGGGACATTCCATACCATATGGCATCACACTCAGTATATAGAACTAGGGGAAGAAGGAAGAAGCATTTGTCTTCCCAAGTCACCATTAGGTATGATGGATTCATGCTTTCCCGGGGATAGCTGAACACCAGCCTGCCCATGGGAAGTGGGGAATGGATTCCTTGTTTTGCTTTGTTTGTGTGCACAGCTTTTGCTTTACCTGTTAAACTGTCTTTATACCAACCCATGAGTTTTCTCACTTTTACCCTCCTGATTGTCTCAGCAATTCCACTGAGGGAGAGTAAGTGAGCAGCTGGATGGTACTTCATTGCCAGCTGGGATTAAACCATGACACATAATCAACAGTCACACTGTACAGGCCATGCTCAGACTAGGGCTGCTGGATCCAGTGGTACAGGAAGAGTTATATTAATATTCTTGCAGCAGTTGTATTCAGAGACCATCTAGTCAAGATCACAAGACAGAAATGGTTTAGCCTTGACATCACTGGCAATTCTAAAATTGAAAAGAGTTTGTTGTTTTTCTCCCTCCCTTAGAGAATTATTCCCAATATTTTCAAGGAACTGTCATTTCCTGTATAATAATGTTTATGGTGGCAGACTTTCAGTCTTTCCGGTAGTTTTTTTTTCATAGGGTTATTATTTATTATAGCTGTTCTTTGTTCTCGTTTTTTTTCTGACTTTCAGCAGGTCTATCCCATGCCCTTCAAAACTGTGGAGATTTTACAGTACAGTGGCTCACACTCATTTCAGTCTATTTAAATGAATGCTGAAAATGCCATCCGACTCTGGTGTCCACTTGAACGACATTGCAAAATGAACCTCAGAGGAAGAGGGTTCTAATATTATGCCCCCTTTCCATGCCTGCATTTTCCCCTTCAAAAGGACTGGGGCAGCTCCATGCAACAGACACGTTGGCTTAAATCAACACTGTGAAATCATGCTAGATGCCTTTTAGTCTGCTGCTTTTCCTTAGATCTCCCAATAGCCATCCCCCATCCTGATCACCGTCAGGTCCATATAGATGGGTAGTGTTCAACCACACATATTCACAACAGAAAAAAATATAAGGAAGGTGCCAAGGACACTGACATAATAGATTCCTATTACTGTGTGGTTTAGTTCTGCCTCTACCTCATGTCTTCCAGATGAAGCTCCTGCCCAATTGTAAACATAAGGCAATCACACAATATCAGAATTTAGATATAGATCTAAAGTTCCTTGAAGGAACTTTTATCAGCTTGCCTAAAAATCTTGTACAAATGCATGTGTATGCATGCTCAAAAACCAATCACAAATGTGTTTCTGACAATAAGGAGCTGCCTTGGCATTTTCAAATTTTCTATGCTGAAAAGCAAAATTATTTGACCCATTCATGCTCTTTGTTAGTAATGCACTTTCCAATGGCTGCAGAAAACTGTAAGAATTGCTTATAATGGCAAAACACGTGCAATTTCATAATACAATTTGTGGTCACCACAAAGAAATCCCATGGCAACAATGACTTCAGGGAACAGGTTATGGCTCAAAGACATGAAAAAAAAGGAATGAAAGACTCAAGTTCTGTGTTTGCCCCAGGAGACAAAACATTCACCAAAGGTATACTGAGACTAGGTGACCTATTGGGGCCAAAACACAAGTTCTTTTGGTCATGAAAGGTGCTGACAGCATCTCCCCAGAATGTGGAGTTAGAAGGAATATAGGCATAATATTCAGCTAAATTTTTTCTAGGAAACGGGGAGACAGCAGGCAGTGTTCTCCCACTTCCCCTCTGCTCTCTCTCACAGACACTTCCTTTGTCTGTACCAGCTGGGTTATTAACAGAATATTGTTTTTCATTCCACTTCTCTTCCCTTTGGGCTTTCTATACTTCTGTTCACAGAGAAGAAGGTAAATAAACCTTTTTAATTATATAGTCTGTCAGAATTTTTCCACACTCACCCAATTTATTAATTTTTTTGTACTTCAAGTTTGCTTTTAACCCCCTTCCTTTACACCTAACATTTTTCAGTTTGTGTCTGAATGTACCAATAGTGTCCCTACAGAAACCTAAAAACAGTTCTTGCAAGACACATTTTATGAGAATGTCAATTTTTCCCTTTGTGTAGAAAACCTGATATTTCTATAGACCTGAGAAATGGTCCAGAAGAAGAAGATATTTACCATTGCTTTCCAGCTGTACAAAATACTACATTTTCACATCAGAGAACCAAATTCTTGGGTTCCTTGTTGGGTGACTTTCACAGAAATAGAAAAAGATATTTCTTACTTTCCAAAAGGTCTTGAAATGTAACTATGTTTAAAGAGTTGGTACTCCACAGAGCAAACTCTCACTACAGAGGGAAAATACAATTTGGTGTATTAGCTTCCAGAGTAGCATTACTTTAGCTTTTTTAGCTAAGTTGAATTGCTGCTGAAATGTATTGCTATACGACTCTAGAAAAACAGCAATTCTAGCCTTGAGGCATTTTAAACACAAGGCAGGGAGTCAACTGACATAAATGAGGACAAAGACAGTTTCTGTGCTAAATAAGAAATGAATTCCTTATTTGTGAGCAGCATGGCACTGATACAGGGAAGATCAAATAGTAGCTCTTCTCTAAATGTATGTGCATGCATATTTTCATTCATACCACCACTCCCACTGAGCTTACCATTTCCTGAAACTGCTTTCTTCTCCTTGGACCCATTCTGCCAGACTCATCCCTAGCAATTCCACCCTTACGCATGGAGACCTGGGACCATGGCTTCCCTCTTCAGGCATATACAAAAAAAACCCTGGGCTATTACACTTGGAAACGCACTTTACTAAACCCTTTCCCGTGAAAACAAAGCAAATGGTGAAGAGAAGTAATTACCAAATGGAGATAGCCAGAGGTTTACTGTCATCAACTCACACAGACAACCTGGCCACTGAGAGAAGAATAAATTTTGTGTACTAGCAAAGTCTTGGAGAATGAGAAATGTAACATATTTTCCAGCAGTGTGAAAGAACAGCTTTTTTCCTTTCAAGAAAGATATGTAACCTTCTGGTAAAACCTTGAGAATACATGTGTTATATTGAAATATAGCTCCTGTATGTATACATGTATATAGTAATAGTCTGAGAAAACTATGACCTCTCCAGAGATTTTTAAGTTCATCTAATGAAATGAGAGCTTACTGCTGCCAGCAGTGAGTAGGCCAACTATATTACAACTGCATTCAGATTCAGACTATTTCACGGTCCCCTCCTTCCTTCCTCCCATTCTCCAGGAGAGGTAGTTCAGGTACAGAGCCAAGGATACTTCCCTGCTTCAGAAGCTCACTTTGAAAGTTCAGCTCTTAGGCAGATCCTGCTCCTAGCTTCCTGCCAGCATGTGTTCCTGTACCGAACAAAATACTGCTTTTGACTAAAAGCAGGAGGCAATGGAGGCTGAAAGTACAACTCTCCACACTCCCCACTTCTCCAGTGTGTCTGTCCCTGCACATTGCTCCAAAAAACCAGAGAGAGGCAGGGCAGAAGCAGGTTGAGGGATTGCAAAGCTTTTTTGTAATGACTTGTGAGTCTGACTTGGTTCCCCTGTCCAGAGATGCCTGGAAGAGTTGCCTCACCATGATTTTGAATCCTGTTTCAGCCTGTTTTTATGAGCAAGTGGTCCCTATGTGACCTTCCCATTGTCCTGCTCCAGCCTGGAGTAGGCAATCCCTCTTTAGTGGATGTGTAAAGCTCTGTTCTCAGCCTCAGCCCTGCTGCTTCTTTTAAACCTTCTGTAGAAAGGAGCTAAGAGACAGATGACTGCAATCTGTTTCCTCTGGTGTTTAAAAGTCTGCATCTGGATAACCAAAAAGATTGGTGAGATCAGGGGCACCTTGCTGATGTCAAAATGATCTAAATAGACACAGATTTGATGAAATGTACAGAAGAAATGTACACTTGGCTTCCTTGCACTGCTGCTGGTGTTGCCATCCCTAGCCATGATGTCTGTGCTTCCATAAGGCTGGAGGGGTCCAGGCAGAAGTGAGGGGGAGCCTAAGCACTCACTGCATCCTTTAACAGAAGCAGCAGTAACAGCAGCTATGGACTTGCCTGCAAGGGGGCTTTCTGGCACAGGCAATAGCAGAGCAGAAAGCAATATAGCTATGGTAGCAGGAAGCAGGGCCATAGGTAACTATAAAACAGGACCAATTCCCAGGTATTGTCTCCAATATCACATGGGTGACACTAGTCTTCCTAGTGCAGAGACAAGCCTGAAAACACTGACAGAGTGGCATAGAAGAAATCTCTTTGAGATGAAAAACCCACCCTTCTGTAAGCCTTCTTGACTTCTCCAAGGGCCAAGCTATCTGCCATAAATACCGTGAGCAGGCAGCACTGCTGTCACTGAGCACATTATTAACTAGGTTGTTGTTGTGCCTATTGGAGCAGATTATAGACAATTCACTGGTTTCTTGGCTTTAGACCCAGACTTTTGGTGGAGGAGGAGAATGGCGTTGAATAAAAATATCTTGGAAATGAACTGACTTGATAAGAAGAACCTTGTAGGAGGCAGGGAGTAGCTCATGCTCAGTGCTTAATCCTCCCCCTCTACTGAATACTTTGACTGCACAGTCCTCACTGCATGGTCAGGAATGAAATGCTTTTGCTGTTAGACAGTTTGAGGGCCATCCAACTCTTAGTCTGGCATTCCCAGGTTAAGAAGACTGCAAGAGACCTTCTGCTACTTGAGTCCATTTTTAGAACAGAGGCACTGCTCCCCGTCAGCCTTACCAGGATGCCTTTGGATCGTCAATAGGCGAGATGATAAAATAGACTAACACCTTCCTGCCTTGACACACATGAATTTCCATGATGTGCAAAAGATCTCAATTTGAGGAATATTGAAAATTAATATATCAACTCCTTTGTGCTGAACTCTTACCTGAAAGCAGATTTTAAAACTAAATCAGGCACACTGTGACTCAGATGTCATAATTTGTTAATGTGTAAAAAACATATGTACACAAAGCAACTTTCAGACTGTTACTCTCTTTTTTTCGTGATTTTTTTTTTGTATCCTTAAGGGAACAACAAAACCCAAATAGCAGGTAAATTTTTAGAACAAAAACAAAAAAAAAAAAAGGAGAAAAGGAAGCTGGCCTCATGTCTTATTTTATCTGGATCTTTCCAGAGGAAATGTTATAAATTGCGTATATTACTATGTAAGCATGCTATCAATGCCCACTGAAAAATTAGTCCTAAAGGGACAAATGGGTTTATTTCATGCACTACTGTGCTTTGAGTATATGTATAATAAATTCTTTTTTTTTTTTCTTCTTTATTATCAAATCTACTAGGATTAAATCTTCAGGAAATAAGGTGAAAGCCAGAAATGAGAAAGGCAAGAAGAGGAAGAAATCCTAAAGGACCAATCTGTACGGGTGTAAGCTAGGAAATACCCCTGCCTGACAACTCCTGAAAAAAACCAACCTAGCACTTTGCAGTGGTGAGATTTAGCATGAAAGATGTTCCTGCACCATAGAGATGTTGGATAAAGGAAGAAGCTGGGCCTGTCAAGACTGGTGGATAGAAAGGAGATAAAACATAAAGAGACGAGAAAAGGATATTCATCTCTCCTAAGGGCTGTTCTGTGCAGTTTTCAGCCAGCATTGAATAAATAATTCTCAAAAGCAGATTTTCTGGGCACTCCAGTGCCCAGTTTTCAACAATACTTCTAGGCAAAGATTTAGCAGATGCTTACTTTGGGGAATCTCTCATCCTAATATGCATGGAGACTCCCAGGGTACATCCAGGGCATCTATCACAGTCCTACTCATATAGCAATACATGATTCTGTGCAAATAATAGCTAAGTAGGGAAATCTGTCTTCACTAGGCTACATAAAGGTATAACAAAATAATACTTAAGGTCTGCATGATGCAACTGCTGTAAAAATTTGTGATCATATTTGGCTGTTCTCATGTCTTATCTCAAAAATTAGAAACTCTCTTGGATCTGTTCATAGGGTACAGACAGTCTGATGTGGTTGTGTCTAAGGAGCAGCAAACTGGAAAAAATATGCACTTTCTCAATATGTTGTAGCAGCTTCCAGTTATCCCAGTTATCAGACTGAATCAATATGAATTAGGGACTGCCATCCCATTTCAGCCAATGCAGAAGCACACACTAACCACATCCTTGCAAGATAGCTTTGGTGCTATGTTGCTGAAGCATATGTCATACTTAGAGCACTTTGCATCCCGAAATTCCCCAACTCCAGCTTCTCTTCTGAACTCACAAGTTGCAACTGAAACCAACAAGAAGCTCTATTAAACATTATCCTTACCTAATTGAATATATTAGAAGTATATAGCAATTACAGTCTCCTTTTTACAGTATAGTAAAGCACTTATGCTATAATAAAATCTACCACACAGTGCTCAACAGCCCAGTGTGTTGAGCAATTCAGTTTTTAGTGCCTCATCTAGGCTAGGAATTTATTTTAATTGCCTGGCATAAATCACACAGTCCTACTGTAGAGACCCTTATTATTTCACAGACAGGGCTGGTTTTAATTCTGTATATTCATGGGGAATAAGAGGGAAGCAGAATGAAAAGAAATCACATTCCAAAACTTCACTTCTGAGGAAGAGAGATTTGTTCTGAATTCAATGAAGATTTAAGAAATACTGTGTGCATATCATAAGCACAGTAGTAAAGAAAACTTTATACATCACCATTAAACCTCAGGCACTGCAACTGTTTAATGAAGTAAACCTTGACAAACTATGTGAGGCTCACAGCAAAGAGCACTTGCACTACAGATAGAAATTCTTCTGCTTACACATCTGTCCTGCACTCTCTGTCTAACATACCCAGAAATAGTATCTTCATGTATTTTGCATGTATATTTGAATTTAGAAAGCATGTGAGAGGGAAGCATTCCCTCATGAAGTTTGGCTCCCATCTGTAGATTTTCTGTTCCAATACGGTTTAGTCATTTGCCTTAGTAGTAACTTAAATAAAACAAAAGCTAAACCTAAAACCAAACCAAAACATCCTGTGTTTAAAAAGAACAGCAAAAAGCCAGAAGTTGGAAATGTATTTGGAGTTACTGACTAATTATTAAGCTTACTATTAAAACCTCCAGAAAAAATATGCTGCATTTTTAAGAGTGAAATTGAAGTGGAAATGATCTGCACCTGATTGTGAACCACCATCTAGTTGATACACTGATGGTGATATCATTTTTTGTCTGTATTACACAATGGTTCCTGGGGACATGTGAAAATTACAGGAAAGAGATTTGGACATCGTGTCTTTGAACACCTAGATCCCAAATTCAGGTCTAATCAATATTGATTTACCTTTTTGTGCAAATATTAGACCTGAGCACTTAACATTTGCAGTAGTAAAGTAAGTCCCTTTGGCATTGCAGCATTCTGATGTATCATGACCACTTGCATGAGGAAAAAGCAGAAGATGAGCACTCAGATACCTCAGAAGGAAGTTCAATATAAGAGACAAAAGCAATATTTAGGGTGATAGATACAGATACTTCATGTTTGATTTAGTTACCAGATTTTTAAACTTCAAAGTTATAATTAAGGCTCAAAGCCTTTTTTTATATAAACAGAAGAAACATTCACCTAAAAAAACTGAAATAATTTGCAGAGGAAAATTGAAAATCACTTATGTCTAATTAATCCCATAAATTTACACCTTCTCAAAATGTTTAATTATTCCTCTCAGCATTTTTTAAGATCTTTTATTTTCATTATTAGACTACTAGATGCACATTTATCAAATCTGGAAAGGCTAGGTCATCATTTCTAAAACCACTTTATACAAGGACAAGTTAACTGCCACATGCAAACTGGCTTTTAAAGTTCACAGTGCTGCTATAAATGTTGTGGTGATACTTAGTAAAAATTGAATCATGCAGAAGTCGATACAGAGACATATTGTCTTCCTTCAATAAGGAGCTTTAATGTTATGCCAGTTTATTTACCATCAAACTCTGCAAATTCAGCAAGCTAATAAAGAATTTAGGATTTATGGACCCTTTAATTCAGCATAGAAAAAATAGTTAGAAAGTGACAGACTAATAGGCCAATTATCTGAGGAATATTTTGTTTATTTGGCAGAAATTACAAGGAGATGCATAATAAAAATACCTTCAGTCACCAATTTATTCCTACTTTAAAATAAACTCATTCACGACTACTGTGCTACAGAAAGTACCATTAAAATGTTCAAAGTTCTTTCCTGATGCCAAACAAAAACCAGGGCAATATACAATATTAATATTGTTTTATGGTCAATTTATGTCTAGACACAAGCAATAAGAAGTGGAAGGATACTACAGAAATTACAACTTTTATACAGGGAACAGGAACAAAGCCCCAAAGGATTGTATCCACATTTTGTCTTATTCCAGATTTAGAAATTATTATTTTTTCCATATTAGGTATGGGTCTAAAATATTAGCTGTTTTCTTTGCATGAATGAACTCTGGAGAGGGAATAGTCTGACAGTTTTTTATTAAAAAATACTTGAATAAAATTTTGCCTTTTTTATTTAGCTAACATAACTTAATTGTACTGCACTTCATACTGGCTAAAAAACGAACTTCATGAAACAAACCACAAGTGCCCACAGACCCTGACTTAATGACACAATGTACAAGATCACAAACATTACATAATTTAGTTTAAGTTCTGCTGAAAATTAAAGAAATGCAGGCTGAATTTCTAAAGCAATCAAAAAAGTGATATCCCCATATTTTTTGATTGTACTAGCTTTGGCATGAGACATAAAAGAAAGTTTAAGCCCTGTTTTTTGATTTGGGGAACTTTTTAAAGAGCATTTATGCATTAATAATCATAGGAAGGTATTATAGTTCCAGTATGAAAAAAAAAAATAAAATTCCAATATATAATTCACATATAATTAATCCAATACATTATCTCCTCTGGGCATTGACTTTACTAAAAATAATATAGATAAGGAGGTAGTAACTGCATAATTGCCTTAGTAGGTCATGGGAAAAATGTTATTAGAAAACAATACTTTATTCTCAGGATTTTCTGAAATGACTAGTGACTCTGAATGTCCTAATTGGGGTCATTTATCACTACTTAGGCAAAAGGATTTTCCTTGTTAGAAAATGGGCTATTCAAATTCTAAAACCAAGTTTCCTCAAGATAGAAGAAACTGGACATTGGAAAATTAAAATACATGTATCACTTTTAAAGTTCTTGGTTGAAATTTCAGTTTCAGTTGGAAAAAGAAAGAAAAAATCATAAACTAATTTCAGTGGCCACTGTGTAACCTTTGGACTGCTTTAGACCTAGCTTCTTCTTCAGGAAACCAGGATATTTTTTTCTTAGCAGATAACAGTAACTTCTTATTAAAAAGTTACTTGTTTTCATCCAAGAACTCAAATTTTGGATCAGTTGCTGTGATATGGTGGCCAGTGCTATCCTGTCCAATTTGTGCTCCTAGGACTGTTAGTCTGAAGAATAGTGTTTGCTTAAAGGAAATATAAATCAAAATAACATACAAGCTCAAAGAAGATGTTCATACTAAATTTGTCTGATTTTTACAGTGGAATTTTCCACTTACCAAAGAAAATTCCAACAGACAGAGAACTACACAGTGTCACAATTTTGTTTTTTTCATTTCTGTTTAATGGAGAAGATTAAAAGAATTATTCTTGCAGTAAATGAATTTATCCTATTATTGAAATATAAGGTAGGTATAATTTACAGAAAATCAGACTGCTAAAGTGATCCCACACTAAAACAGTGGTTTGATAGCTTTCTCTCCTGCTTTCATGTGTTTGTAATAAAGTAATTTTTTTTATGGGGCAACAGAGACACACTTTCACTAACCTACAAGATGCTTCATAGCTGGGACAAATAATTTATGGATTTTTATTTCTCACAATGATAGCTTGCTTACTGCCCATATCTTTGGGAATCATTTACGTTGAAAGGAAGTTGTGGAGATCATCTAGTCCAACCCCCAGCTGGGCTGGATCTGATATCGATTATTAGGTCAGACGTTAATACTAGATCCACCATCCACCGCAACAGGGTGGACAGGAAGGTAGGAGTTTTTTAAAAGACATAAGGCAATGTGTTCAGACTAAATTTTACATACAATGCTAACACAATAATATGTATTATTCATTTGGAGATACAAAGCATAAACAAAAGAGATTTCAGTATTGTGTCATATAATGTATCCAAATATGGTATTCCACAAACAACTTAAGAATGTGTTGCTTCACAAATACAGATGGAATCACCAATCTTTCTTGAAAAAATCTACATAAGACTTAAATCTTTTAGGGGTACCACTGAGGGGTACTGAGTGATTTTCTAAAGTCTATACAGTCGTTGGTGAGAGGAGATGGGAGGAAAACAGAGCTGACATAATCAGCTTCAGTACACCAAAAGTTTAAATAAACACTCTTCACTAAGCTCCAGTTCTGGAAAGGAACCTCTACATAGCACAGAAAGAGTGTAGGTACTTTTATATTGAATGTCTGAAAAAACGGTATTGTGAAGTAAAGGATCTAGAAGGGGTAAGCAAAAACATAAAACAATGCTTCTCACCAGTGCATTTTTATGTGCATCTAATGAAGAGCCCCTGGGTGAGTGCTTCAAATATGAAAGAGGAGACAGAAAGAAACTTTAAATACAGAACTGTTTAATGAAATTAGTTCATGTGTATGACGAGAGCTTTTTCAGGCACTTTGGTTGTTTTCACAAAGTAGGTTTACAATAAAAAAGTGGCAGAAACAAGGACAGGAAAAGAGAAAATGCCTTAGAGTAACAGCTTTAAAGGATTTCTCTCTTAGTTTCAGGCAGGCAGTTCTGCTTTTACCTGGAGAGAGGTGAAAACAGAGCTCAGTTCTGCAAGTGCCTGCCCCAGCTGAGGCAGCATAGCCCTTATCACCCGTCTATGCAGTGGAGGCACGGGAACTATGTGACTGCTGCCAAATAAGAGCAGTGCTTAGCAATGCAACTACTGTCATGGCCAGAAACCAGGCAGTATCTTGGCAAGTTTTCCCATGCTGTTTTCCCATGCTACTCTTTCTGAAGTGCCTCATATGAAAGGGGTATTTTTTACCAGGGAAAGACCAACTCTGTCCATGTGCCTAATGAACTACCAATTCCTTCAAAGAGGCTGTTGACACAGCTGCCAATTAACGCCATTTGTGATGTACACAAATGACTACAGAGTCTTTACACAGGCCAAACAGCACGTGGACTTTCACTCATTACTGTCATAGGTTAAATTTAAGCTGGTGACAGAGAACAGATGTGTAAGGTTCTTTAATCTTGAGCTTTTCCATCCAGTGTTGGAAGTATTTCCAGGGATTTTTCTGAGGGCTACAGACCCAGTTTATATTGCAGAAAAATGATCAAGGTCACCAGAGGTCTTTGTTTTGACAGTGTCCAGGCAAAAACCACTCTTCCCTGAGCACCTTTGGCATAACCTTTCTCCAAGTCACTATTATTCTGCCATACAGCAGCTGAAGGAAGACTGTCAGTGTCCATATCCCTGCATTGAACAACCCCTCCCCAGGAGGAGAGGAGAATAATTCCACAGAGAACTCAGGAGCCTTTGTTATTGTTGTGTAAGCCATCAAGAGACAAAGGAAAAGGAAATGGATCTTCCATCCTACTGAAATGCATGTGACAGTGGCAGGCAGGACTAGTTTCTTCCAGTGTTCCTGCCTCAGAAGCACCAGATCTTTCTAGGATGCAACTGTCACATCCCCAGATGATCCATGAGCACAGAACATCTACAGCCATGTCCTCAGAATGCACTTCCACAGCTGTGCCTATGGTTCAAATTCAAATTCCCTCCCTCACTGTTTCAGTGTTAACCTTAGTACGTGTCTGAATAGAGATGTGAATTTCCTCTTATGCATTCCTTTATATTGTGAATCCTCATATATCCATAAAGACAAAAATAGTATAAGATCCAGCATATTTTACACTGAGAAAAACAATCCCCTGCTGAGTAATTGCCCAGTTTCTTCGTGTGTGGTATTCAGTAATTGCATGCACAGGAAGGTGATGGTCTGTTGTTCTTTCAAAAATATAGTGAGGATTAATGCATACACGTTACCTCCATTCCAAACACTTCAACAACAGGTATCAATGTGAAAGAGGAGAGACCTTGACCCATTGACTTCAGACAGAGCCAGATGTCTACTACACCATTCCAAAGCTGTTTGCACTTTTGAACTCTGCAGCTGTTAATATCTCTCCACAATCTTCTTGACAAGCTGCTTCTATGCATCTGTATCTTACAGGCTTAATTCTCCAGAGTACTCGAAAAAACACACAAGATGCAGAGATCCCATTAATAGGTGTTCAGCTGGTGAGGCTGATGTTTCCTTTCTTCATCACCATCGAGTATTTTCCCGGGAAAACAACATTTTCCTGCTGTTAAAATTCAGGAGCAGAAGCAGAAAAGGGAAGTAGGTGAAAACTAGTAAAAGCATACAGGAAAGTAGACTGTGCTGTTCTGTGGGTCGCAGGTTCATTTGATACATTTTCTGTTCACAAGAAAACTTCTGGAGTAAAACATCTGAAAAAATATCACTGGAAAATCAGATCTGATAGAGGAAAACAGTCCACGATTTATACCTTTTTAGCTCTATTAAAGCACATTAGGGCTATTTCTGCTCTTTCCTGGATGTTTTGAAGATGAGACCGCTCACATCAATGAATTGCTCCCTGATGCATTGATTTCATTTTACTTTGTCTCTTTTATTGGCAAACAGGTTAAAACACATATTTACACATTAATTTCTAAGATTTTTGGCTCAGGCAAAATTATCTACGTCTACAGAAAATAAACAGCCAACAAATGGATTATAGAGCAGTTGCCAAAAGTTCAGACTCACTGCTGAATAAATTTTTCCTTTCAGTTTGGATACCAGCGCAGAGTCCTGAAAATTTACGCAAGTATAACTGATGACCTCCACTTTATCTATTCTATTGTCAGCACAGGTGTGAAAACAATAAAACAATTTTACTCAAAATCAGCTTTCTTCAGCTTATCTCACTTAAAATCCATATATTTATTTTCAGAGATTCATAGCATAATTTAAGTGGGGAGGGAACTTTGATCCAACTCTCAGCCCAAACCAAGGCCAGCCTTGAAGTCTGACCAGCTTTTCCAGTTTTTTTGTCTCCAGGGGTGGAAATTGCTCAGTTTCTGTGCAGTTTGCTTCAATGTTTGATGACTTTCTTTATATTAAAAAAAAAAATTAAAAAATCCTGATATCTTTATGAAATTTCTGTTGTTGCAGCTTTTGTCCATTGCCTCTTGTCTTTCACTGTGCACTTCCAGAGTATGGCCTCAACTTCCTTATAACCAGACACTGGGTAACTGGAGACAGCAATAAGATCCTCTTTTGGACTTTCCTTTCTCAGGCAGAAAAAGTAGTTCTCTCAGCAGGATTTCCTACATCAAGTGCTCCAGCTACAGCCACCCTGGTGGCCCTCTGCTGAACTCATTCTAGTAAGTTAATGACTTTTTGCTGCCATCTATGTCTACTGTATCTTGGTACATTTCATACATACATTTCATCTAATGTGATGAAAATGGCTTAAAGTTTACATCTGCGGGTGAACCTGATGCTAATAATAACTGAATGATCACCAGCAGCAGACACATATTTTGAGAGCAAAGTCTTAGTTCCCTTTTTTCCTATATATGCCAGTGCACCATACCACATCTGGTCCAGAATGTGCCTTGAGAAGTCTAGATATATGTTCAGCTCTTTGGAAATGTGTTATGTAAAGTGAGCTAGTGTTCAAGCAATCAGCTCTGTAGCTTAAAGGTTAGGTAAAATTATCATCTTATAATTAAATGATGGACTTTAACAAGCAGTTGCCCCTCATTACATCATGTGTCCCCAAAAATACAATATCCTAATGAAAAATACAGCAAACCCAAACCCTAGACCTCTCAGTAACAGCAAGTAAGATGCTAGAGATAGTTTTGTAGAGAGGAACATAGATGTATTTTGATTCTGCAAATGCCTACCCGTTCTTGCCAGGTATGTAACATATGTCGACAAATTAAGGACCAAATTAAAGAGTCATTTGAAATTGTATGTGAAACAGTTCTTCACTGGAATGGCCTGTTAACACACCCCATCTAAATTCTATGAGTTGTATTCCAGAGATAACACAACATATGCAACTATGCTAATAAAATGTAGACAGAGTTTTCTAACATGGTCTGGCAATAATAAAGCATTATAGTTTGCACAATGGATCAGTGTTAAGGTGATTGTGTAGTCCAGTTCTCTTTTGCCAGCTATGGTATAGCAGTGACTAAATAGAAAGCAATTCCCATATATTAGGAAATTTGAGACCAGCTGGTGGAGCCAAACGGTGCAGTTAACCAAGGGATAGCATGCAAAAACAAAGGCATTTTTCATATTCTCATAGCTATGAATCAAATTTTGCCCCAAGGACTACACTAAATTTTGTTTATTTGCTTTTTAGGTCTGTTTTGCAATATTTTACATTAATGAAAGACTGAAGCCATCTATGCTGGGTTCATTTCTATCCAACTACAAAATGCATGTTGTCTTCATTAGAAATCTCAGACTCTTAAAAAAAGAGTTTTCATCAAAGTGCAGCAAAATACTGAGGATCTGTTTTCTTCTCCATTTTGCGAACAAATTTTTCTTAAATTCCAGCACTAAATTACTACTGATGGTTAAGTTCATATTTTAAAGTCTCTTCAGATGTGTTGTTACCCAGTACAGTATCCGTAGACTTAGTGTCTTTATCACTGCTCCTGTGTAAGCTGTTTGTGGTTAGAATGTCAGCCACCATTTCTATGCACTTATTATTTTAATGGATGCAATGGTCACAGAACTTTTGTTACATCTCTGACTTGACATCACTCCATTACTTTTACAGTTTAAACAAGTAAAAAAGTATAAAAAGTCCAGCTCAACTCCTTCAATGTCAGCCTGGAAATTACTCTTAGAGAATGTTGTATTCACTTCATAAATTGTAAATATATTTCCTCATAAATTTAATAGAGGGGCAAAAATTAGAGTACCATTTAAATTACATTTTCACTGGTATTCATTAAAAAATGTATATGTTCTTACCTACTTCATAAAAAATAATGAACTTTCTTTTCATTGATTGATGGATACTCTGACAAACAGAACTATCTCCTGCAAAAAGACAACCCCCTTTCTCATGATTTACATTATTTTGAAAAAGAAACAATATATTAAAATATGAGAAAAGCAGAATTTAATTCCAAGGAATATGAAGAGATGGTATGACCAAGAGCACACTTTTCAAATATCTACCTTCTCTTAATGAGTAAACTCCTGAAGGAGTAACAATAGTTTCTTCAAGAGAGTTTTATGAATATTTACTCAGGATGACACTTCTGAAGAATTTGATTCAAATTTCACAGGTCTTTGACTCAGAAAAAAAAAAAATTCATGTCTTGATTGAATGTCAATGTCTGAAACAGAACAGCAAGACAGAAAGGTAATCTTCACAAAAAAAAATGTAAAATAACCAAAAAAAAGAGACAACTTTCTTATGTTTTACAGATTATTTTTTTTTAAGCATTTTTCGCATCCCTCCACAAAAGAACATATATTTACGGCTCTAGACTTCTGAGAGGGAATTCTTCACATTATAGAGAAAGATATTTTTCTTTTTGCTATTATAATCTAAGAAGCAAAACAAATGCTGTGCTCATAAACCATTATATGACAGTCACGTATCTTGAGAATCTATATCTATCCCTGCTTCAAACTTAAACCTTAGAAGAGTTCTCTATTTCAAACTCCAGCTTCCTTAGTTTATCTCTGGTTTATCTAGCAGCAATACATTGTTTACAGTCTATTTACTCAAATTTACACTACAAATTATTTTGGAAATCTGACATTATCTGCCAAATTAAAATCTTTAAAAAAATAACATTACAAAACCTAAAGTATTATGGTAAAATTTCAGAATGTCAAAACTTTAAAAATTAAAATAAGACAGCTAAATCAGTTTTAATTACTAGAGCAAGAGAGCTTTATGCTATGTACGCAGTGCATAAAATTCTTACTGAAACTAGCAGAATTTTTTGCAGTTACATCACAAATCCTTCACATAAGATGAAAACATATACACTAAAGTTAGTCCTATGCCAAGCAAATATTCATGAAACCACATGAAGCAGTTTGACTAACTGCTTCTATATGGAAACAATCATAAATTCTTATAATAATATCAAAATAACAAACACAGAAAGAACTGGAAATACCTCAATTTTCAAAAAGAATATTCAGTGCTACTTTTGTTTTAGGTCTTTAATTACACGTCGCTATCAAGTATCTGTTATGCTGTTAAGTATCATTGCATGGGAAGTTATTAGGTTTCAAATGGATAAAGCAGCAAACATTTTACAGTGGCATTAACTCAAGTGTTAAAAAATGGTTAAATGTGGCTGTGTATTGACATTGTATCAATATTAGAATTTAAATAAAGGCTAGATACAGATTCCAATTCAATTAAATCACAGACATCTCTATCTTATCCATCAAAGCTCAGGGTTTCTTGACAGCTGTTTTACTTCAGTTTATGAGGGAAAGAAGAGCCTATTTCTAACTATGCAGTTGTTTTGAATCCAAAATTTCCACATGTTTGGATTCAACATTTGGGTCCTGTCCCACATGTCAGAGCAAACCCTTAAGATATCAAGTAAAATGGGATTCTAGGATTAAAAAGAAAAAAAAAAAGACATTTTAAAATATACTGGAAATCTTATGAACTATCCCTTCTGCATTATACATATTATTTCAGCATGAGACCCCGACATGACCTACTTCCTGATAAAAATATTTCAAAAAGGGGCTGGGCTACTGAAGTATCTGTGGACATTTGCATGATTCTGTTCTCTGTGTCACCAATGTTGAGCAAATGCTTTATTTATAAACTGCTTCTAATATCTAGCTCAAAAAACAATGTTTTGGCAAAATTCTTAGGAATACATATTGGTTTTTAAATTACATTCTTTCTGCTAATGAATCTGCTTCATTCACACTTAGAAGTGTTCAAGGGCAAGCTGGATGGGGGCCTGAGCAACCTGATCTAGTGAGTGACATCCCTGCCCTTGCCAGAGGCATTGGAACTAGATGATCTTTAAGGTCCCTTTCAACCCAAATCATTCTGTGATTCTGTGATTCTATGAGTCAAATTTCATATATGCTTCTGACTAACTTTTAAGAAAGTTGATAAAATATTTAAAATATATTTACTTGTGATTTATAACATGCAACTTCCTTACTGGTATATACTCATGGGTTGGTTTATTTAATTTAAACTCAATTTTATGATTAAAGTATGATCTCATGCTACTAAATGAACATGAGAATATACCATTCCATGTGTAGCACTCAGTCCAAGCCTAGCCTGTATGATGATGAAATTGTGATGGCAGAGCAGCTCTTGTGAAAGTCTATTAAGACCTTCATTATGAAATTTTAAAAAAAAGCCAGGTAGACTCCAGGTCAGTCAGTATATTAAAAGTCAGTTAACATTTTACGGTTATCATTAGTGTGTGAGCTACATGTGGTTTTTCTCTTAACTACTGACATTCCATGTGCCAAATCTTCTCTTTCTCACTGTCACGTGTAAATGGTCTGTCAGTATGACTGTAAAGCTGTGATCAAAAGTATAACATGGAGGAATATTGTAAAAAGGAATATTGTAATCCTGCCTTCTAGAATAAAAATTCTCTTGCATTTAACTATTTGTATGAGACCTTTTCATATCTAATTCTTCAGATACACTAGATGATGAATATTCTTTACTGAATATTCCAATATTTTCCAACTTCTGAAGTATACATGCAAGCTTCTCAGGAGAATGTTACCTACTTTCTGATTCTTTTCAAAATAATATCCTTGTGCTTTTCTTCACCCCTAAAAAATATGAAGCCTTCTTGCTAAACATTTTATTTCAAGGAAATTACACAGTTATCTCCTGGACAGTCTTTGAAATTGTGAAAACTCAGTACAGTTTAACCAGTGATGTGAATTTCCTAAACATTGCATATTTTACTGCAAATAAAAAGATATTAAATGAAACTGCATCCTGGAGTATAGGTTTTGATATTTTATTGTCTACATCCACACAGAAGAGCTAATACAAAAATTGGAAATGTGACATAATAGAATTAAAGTGCAGTCAAAGTAATATTGGATATGTTTCTGCAAAGTGAAAAGCAAATTTGACTGAAATTGGCTCTTAACTGAAAAGTACAGGTCAGCTCCAAAAAGTGACTAAAAATGAAACTGAATTATGGTACCTCAGTGGCTACTTGCAAATGAAACATGTTATAGCTAAATTCATAGAGTCCAGCCCTGTCAAAGGAAACAAAAATCCTGAGAATTCTTGAGTGCATCCCACAGGTATGCACGTGTATTTTTAAGGAGAAATGAATACACGTTCCAATGGGTGCATGGAAGTGTAACTAATCATCTCAGCAATTACAAAGTATCTTAAATAACTATGCTGTCAACAGAAAACATTTATATGACAAGTCTCTGCTGCACATCTGTTTGTATCTACTAAAAGGAACTGCAACATATTTTTATTACTGAAACTTCTTTTGAAGTTTTGAAGTTCTTCAAAAGGAGTTTTAGTCTAAACTCATAATAAAATTCTCTACGTTGACTAAAGTGATGTCATCTGGATGTTTTCTGACTTTCTTAAATAACCCCAGAATATTTTTCAATTGTACTGCCAGAGCCTAAAATGCTTTGCAGACAAAAGTACCACTGCAGAATTCAGATGGAAAGTGATTACTGTTCTACTTCATTGTTCTATGCATGACCATTGCTAGCTAAGAATAAAGAAAAAATATCTCTAATTTGTCTCAAAGCAAGTGATGGAGTTTTAGGAGTCCTGCCCATTTCTTTAAACTTCATCCTAGGCTAGCAATAATTTAAAAATTAAATTCTTCCAGAAGGTTTATTCTTTCTTCAAAAACTATTCTTCATCAGGAAAACTTCCAAGTATCAATGAAAAAAACATGTTCATTTACAATTATCAAAACCTTGGAGCAATTTTAGCAGAAATAACAAAAAACTTTTCCAGTCTTTTTTTTTTCCATGAAGGAAAATACATTTTCTGTTTCATTTTACTGTCTCAAAGACCATGTCAATATAAATACACAGCCTAGACCAGCATTCCAACATGAGCAGATTCCTGTTAGTATTATTTGATTTGTAAATAGTGTGATTTATTTATTTACATTTTTAATAAATTTCACATATATGGATTAAAATCCAGAATATTCAGTTTGTATTGTCTAGTAGACCCAAAGGACTTGTTGTCTAAATGAAAGAAGATGCTTTCATGTCACTTCCTGACAGTACAGTATCATTCTAAGAGAATGGCGTTTTCTGCATCAAACTGCACAGTAATTTCTAATGTAATGTAACAAACTCTTGTAGTGGAACAATCACGCATCTGGTGCTCTCACACTTTCAGAACAATCGTGCTAAATTCAGTCACTCATAAATTGTATTATTAATCTCATGTTATACTGATCTTTTATGGAGAGAGGGGTAACAGAGGCTGTTAATATCTGAGGAGTTTAACAGCATAAGGTTACAGTGAATTTTTCTATTTTTTTTTAAGTTAGAAACTGTGAACTTCAGAAGTTTGAAATTTAAAATTACCTGAGCCCAAAGGTCACTGACCAGGCCAGCCACAGCAGTAGCACATTCCAAATCTCTGTTTCCAGGCTTCCCCACTGTAAGACTAGACCTTCCTTTAGTTAGGACAGCCTAGATATCATAGCACACACACGGGTGCATACAGGAAGCAATGTAAATTTGAAGGCCTTAATCACAACCCAAAACCTACCCAGCAGAGTTTACTGTGGCTTCTCATTTTGTGAAGAGACATTGCTGACACCAACTACACTTACTAAACTCAATAAATAAATAAAAAACCACTGTTGACTTCATAAGAGTAATGATAGATTTATCTCAGGATTTTAATCAGACCTCAGGAAGGCAATTTTTAGCTGTGGCTTTGAATGCTGACTATCTAAAGAGAGTAGCTGAATTCCTCAGTCAAGAGGCCTCTTTGCAAGAAGTTGACACAGTTCTTCAGGGTTTGGCATCCCAAGGAAGTGGCAGTAGCTAATGAGCAGTCCTGAGTCTGATGTCTGACCTCCAGAGATACACTTAAGTGACTAGCACCCCTTATGCTCAGCACAAGACTGCTCTGTATCATCACTAAGAGCACATAAAACTCTCTCTTTACTTACTGCACCTGAAGGTCGAGGGAAGTAATTGTGCCCCTCTACTCTGGTGATGCCTGGAGTACTGCATTCAGCTCTGGGACTCCCAGTACAGGAAAGACATGGATCTTTTCTATCAACTCCAAAGGAGGGATGCAAAGATGATCAGAGAGAGGGAGCATCTCTCCTATGAAGAAAGGTTGAAAGTGTTGGGGTTGTTCAGCCTGGAGAAGAGAAGGCTCCAGGGAGACCTTAATTGCAGCCCTTCAGTACTTGAAAGGGGCTTATAAGAAAAATGGGAACAAATTTTTAATAGGGCCTGTTGTGATAGGACAAGGGGTAATGGTTTTAAACTAAAGGAAGGTCAGTTCAGAGTAGACATAAGGAAGAAAGTTTTTATGATGGTGGTGGTGGTGAAGCACTGGAACAAGTTGCCTAGAGAAGCTAGGCATGCACTATCGGTGGAAGTGTTCAAGGTCAGGTTGGACAGGGCTCTGAGCAAGCTGGTCTAGTGGGAAGTGTCCCTTGTCATTTCAGGGGGCTTGGACTAGGTGACCTTTAATGGTCCATTTCAGCCAAAACCATTCTATGATTTTATGATTCTACGCCTAACTTGGGCATCCTGAGTTACCTTCTGTAAACTAGATACCCACCCACAATTAGTCTGAATCCTACTGAGCAAGGGTCACATTTGCTTCATGTTGTCTATCTCTCCCCTTAAAGAAACTGTCTAGGTACATAGCATTTTCTTACACATTAATTTCTATGTGTTTGTGTCAGAGAAAACGAGACTGCAAAGCTTGCCTGGAATTCTGTTTAGAAGGTGATGAAAGAAAAGGAGAATCCCATCTACTTCAGTACCAAGGTTACAGGCAATTTTTCCAGCAGAGATTCTTGTTTTGTTTTGTCTCCCGATAGATGATGTTGAAATAACTCAAAACAAAAATTTAGTCACAGCAAGGAACTAAAATGTTTCAGCTTAGGTCAATTCCATTTAAAATGATGCTGATGAGAGGAACTATCCAAATTATGATATAAAACATTTGTAGCTTGTCAAAACTGAATTTTTCAATTAAATGTTTGTTGGTTGTGTATTTCATCAGAACATTTCCATCAAGCTGTATTTTGTAGGATCTTAGGACAGTACAGCTAGACAAAACACTTCAGGAAATCTTCTTGTCTACAGCCATATGTTGGGAAAGAATCAAGTGTTGATATAAACACAGTAAAAATTCTTTGCAATCATAATGAAGTATTCTTTCCATCAACTTACCATCAGTTTTTATTGTCATCTTCCACTAAGTCTGTAGCTTATGGAAGGTATCTTTTCTAGGGGTGGTAAAAACAATCAGGAGGAAGACGGCGGGGAAAGGGATGAGTTCAAGTACTCCCTGTTTAGAAAGATTAAGGCAATGTTCTTACAGACATTCAGAACACTTAAATATCAAAAATAGATAAGTAACGGCAAATATCTTCACCCTCCTCTAGATTGTACTGAAAATATTGTCACAAAAGATGTGACAAATTCCCTCTCCTACTACATCTCTGGAAAACCAACAAACAAAAAAACCCAAATCAAAACAAAACATAACCCCCAAAAAAGCAAAAAAAGCAGTGTACTGTCACAAAAGAGAACTTTAGAGTTAAAGCTCTTTTTCTCTATATGCTACTTTCATATAGTCTTCCCCAGAGACACGTGAATTTTTGTCTGTAAAATAGATTGACTTCACTTTTCATTCTCACTTGTTTTCTGTAATACAGGAAAAGAAAAAAAAACATGTTCTTATTGCGGCATTGTTAGTTTTATCCATCTGGAAAAGCATAGGTTTCCCTCTGTGGCATCTCAATGACCATAAGAATGGAAACAAAGTTGGTTGATTTAATAAGCTCTAAAATCGTTTAATTAAGGAAAGCCTACTGGGCTCAGCTTTTAAACATTTGTTAGCACATGAGATAACATAGGAAGAAAAGGTCCCTGTACTTGCATCCTAATTCAAAACCTTGAGAATTTGGCACTATGTTCAGTGAACACAAGTTCCAGTGGACAAGCATTCTTTGTCCCTTGTGATATGAAACATGCAAGAATTAATCTCATGATTTAGAGCACTTCTAAATAAGTGAACTAGCTAAAACACTTTTAGACTTTTAGACTTTGACCATAGAGGCTAAAAATCCATACCATGTTGAGTAAGCATGAGTGATCTAAACCATTGCAAAAAGATTGTTTATAAACAAAAGATTTCAAAACACAGAAGCAGTAAGAATTCATAGAGAGATGGAGAAATAGATCATAGTAAGTGAAAAATAAGAAAAAAAATTGTCCTGATAAAAAAAGAACACAAAATGTGCAGAGCTGCCCAAGATCCCTTAGCCATTCATTTATATCAGAATGGCTGGACAGGTGGTGCAATATGAAATTGATTTCTTAGATCAGCTATCAATGGATGCTGCATACCTAGACTACATATGCAACCTGTGAAACCAATCTGTGTACACTATTAAGGAAAAGTTGCTCATCTGAAGGGCAAATCTAGCACTAAGTGTACAGTATTTTCATATTCCATTAACTTTGAGGGTACATTATGTTTCTAAAATTAACATCCACTACTCAGTAATCAATGAAGAGTGCAAAATATATTTCTAAGAACAATTGTCTCATAATAACAGAGGCAGTGTTGGCCTCAAACTGAATATTTAAGGAGAAAAAGGGAAGAAATGACTCTGTTGAAAGACTGGAGAAGTTGAACTTATACTAATCACAGGTATAGAAACTAATTTTAAAAAAAATCTACCAGTGGCTGTTAGACTAACTGAACATTTGCCTATCTGGAGTCAAGGCTGGGGATAATGTTCAAGGGATGCAGTAGTGTGTATTGCAGCATGCAAAGAGCAGACACATAGAGAGTAGAGCAACAAAGCTTGGGCCTGACACTGTCTGCACAAAAACATAGCAGGGTAAATGCACCTGTTGCACTGAGTTTCAAAAAGTACTTGGCATACATGGCTGTGGACTCTCACAGGAAACATTTACCTGGTCGTCAACATTGCTAAAAAAACACAGATGAAGAGGTAAAATCTTCAGCACTGGTCATAGGCAACCTGTGCTAAGCAGTTGCAACAGCACAAACGGCAATCACCTCCCTCCTGGCATTTTTCTACTTTAATAGAGCAAAATAAGCAGATATTATCCAAGTGCCAAAACTTTAGGATGAAGAAACATCCATCAACAACTTCTTTTTTTTCCTCTGCACACAGAGGTCCTGCTCAAAATGTGTATACTCACAGTTCTGCTTTTAAACAGTGATGACAAAAACCTAGAAAAGGCTGAAATGTGAAGACCTGCATAGGTAGACTTTACAAAGAGCTGCCTGTGCTCAGCTGACACACTTCTGACCATGTCAGATCAGCAAGAACTGAAAAAAATTACTGGTATGAAAACGTGACATAGCCAAGAGTAGGAAGAACAATTTTGACATTTCTCCTGAACAAAGCTTCATCCAGAAGACTGACAGCAGATTACAGGGAAAACTGCACACGATGAGGCTGGATAAGAGCATGGCACAGGAATAGGATGAAGATGATGCGCACCAGTGCACAAGGCAGTATCGGAAGGAAGGATCAGTGTGGGATTCTGTGATCTTCAGACAAGGTGATGGAGGCACAGTCTGATACAGGAGAAGGCCTTTTGTACTAGCATGTATAAAAACTAGACTCGCACAGCACAACATTACCCGACTCCTTCTTCAATCTGAAAAAAATCAGCCATCCAACTGACAACACATGGCACCAATTCCTTAGTTCTGAAATAACTGGTATGATCAATGGAGGTCTTATCAAAACATCATACAAACAAATAGAGGGCTTTCTGGTTCCTCTCCATGAGTCTTGATTCAGGCCCACCAAGTACAGTTTATCACGTGTATATACATATGGACTGAGGCATTCATACGACTCTTTAAAAATAGGCTGAAAAAACCCCACCTAGTTCAATTTTACCTTGAACCTCACTTTTCTATAAAAATACTCAGTCCAAATGTTATTTCAGGGCTTTATGCACATCTATGGGCTGTAATGGCCCATACTAGCCTAACCTGAGACTCCTACCCACATACCTGCTGCCTCTTGGTCCAGGAGTGCAATTTCAGCTCAGCCCTAGGCAGCTGGTCCCTGTCTGTAGTACAGCATAGGAGTGCCAGTCCAAGTCCTGTCTCTGCCTCTGTCTCCTGCTGCTGTTTACTGCAGTTCCTGGATGAACTCCATCCCAGGTTCATCATCTCATCTTGTCTGATAATTACTGACTGTCTACAGGACCTGTCACTGTCACTAACATATCCTTGCTCCAGTGCTGTGGGATTGCACCTTCTCAGTGAAATCCTCTGCATCTGGGTTGTCCTTTACTACAAGCTCATCCTCATTAATGGAACAATCTGACCTTACCGCTCCCCAGCAATTGCAATTATGCCCAAAGCACTCTTAAATGAGGTATCTTTATGAAAGGTCAAACCCTAGAGAAGAAAAAAATTCTTGTGTTGCCAACTCAAGAGGAAATGAAGTTGTCCATTTAATATGCAGGCAAGAGAACTGCTGTGGCACCTCCAGATACTCCAGACTGTGCAAAAAAATCAATTCAGACTGAAAGTAGGCAAATTAATACTGTGGAATACAGTGGCTATACTGTATAATCTGTATAAACATTGAATGTCTTTCTCCACCTTTCAGCAAAGAGTACAGGAGTCTGTGGTGAGCTGACATAATACTGAGATCTCGTTTTATTTATAAAATACACTACAGATCATTTATTAATACATGAAGGATTATAAATAATTAAAACAGGCCTGTAATTGTCAAAATCAATGCACAAAATATATTAGCTGATTTTTGCATTTACACTGTGTTTATTTGCTTACTCAGTAATTTGGAAAAGTCTAATTCACAATGGATTGCATCAGTAATGCAATCTTCCATAAACATATTTTATAAAATAAATTAGGTGCTAGTAACATAAATCTAGACAGTCAGTCATATCCTGAAAAATTCTCTCTTGTCTTCAAAAAAAAAAAAGGCAAAATCTCTCTACTGTGTAATCCTAGAAGTTGTTGGCTCATGGAAAATTTCTTGTAAAATTCAATGGCGACAGCAGATTAAATCCAACAGAAATTTTACATGAATGAGAACATTGTGAAACTTATAGATGAAATTTTTCTTGCCATCATATGGAGGAAAAGATAAAAAATTCCCTTCTCTCTTTCTTCATGACTCTTTTTCACAAAACTGATGCCAGAGCGAGCTATGAGCAACAATCTATGAAATTTCGAAAAAAATGCTGACTGAAATAATTTTTTTCCACGCAGCATGGTATGTTTTACAAAACTTAGGAATGGTCCTAAGTTTCCCAGTGTGTTATTTACCAGAAATTATTAACTATGTTCAGAGGTGTATGCATGTCTTTTTTATACAGAGACTTTTTAAGCATTCATTAACTGTGGTCTTAGGGCAATGTACATCCAAGAGATGAAGTGAAGGGAGAAGGAAACCCGTCCAAGTCTTCCTAAAGAGCAGTCATCCAATTAACAAGTTATAACCTGTGAAAGGGCATCCACAGTTGTCCTTGTATACCATCTGGTTCCCTAGAAGCATTCTCCAAGGACTCTGGCATAACTTGGCATAGCTGGACAGGATGGATGTCTGTAACCCCCACTGAGCTTCAAAGAAGATTTTGGCCCTACATTAAATTTTAACAACTCAAACACAGGGCAAATCCTCCACAAGAATAACTCTATGCAAATACACTGACTGCCGTGGAATGGCAATGGTTTAGAGTAGTTGATATCTGAGCTATTCATTTAGCAGTGTATTTTTCATTTCAGAATCCATTTCACTTATGCACCTCTGGTTGAACTATGTTATGACTTAGTCATTCTTTGGAAGCAGCAGTCACAGCCATACTATTTTGTGTAAGTTATGACCCAATATAATTAACTCAAAAAGCTTCAGTGTAAAATATCGTCATAACAGTTTGAAAGTAAAAAAAAAATTATACAAATCTAAAAAACCTAACATTCTTTCCTTAACTATAGATGTTCAGGTTATATGGCCAATTCCAAGCAAAATCTTAAAAACTCTTTTTGTCACAGTATTAATACAAACCTTTTGCTGTAAGAGTGCAGGAAACAAAATCAGAAAACACCTGGGTTTTCTCCTAGATGATTTTTGGACTTCACTTTCTCCAACATCTCCTTACATCTGGTCTGTTTTCAGCTCTTGCTAGTTTCCCTTTGATATAACTCCAAAGACAGACTGTTCTCCCTGTTGAGATTTATCCAGTCACTACTCATCTCATGTCCCACTTGTTCTGTCTTCAGGTGTTAGCCTTGTTTCCTAGTACCAAGCTGACTTTGCCAAATCCATTCAAAATGCTGCTGTCAAAATTACCTTTCAGCTTTATGACTGCCATGATGACCGCTTTGCTTCTTCATTTACCTCTCCAGATAGTTAAAGTTTTCTGTGTACCTATTTAGGGCTCTTGATTTTGGGGTTAATTGAAATACTCTTTGTGCTGGTAATAGCAACAACCCTCCAGAATGTTTTTAGGAAATCAAATACAATATAAAACATTTCTTGGAACAAAAAAATAAATTCTAGTCTAGGTTAAAACAGTCCAGATTCAATGGCCTTCAATAGTTTTATTTAATTTTTCCATCACCGTTCTTTAAAATGAGAATTAATGACAGTATTTCCTTGTGCCCTCAGACACACACAAAAAAGATTATTTAAATAAACATGCAAAACATCTGATGGGAGGGAATAAAGAAGATGGAGTCTAACTCTTCTCAGTGGTGCCCAGTGACAGAACAAAAGGCAGTGGGTGCAAACAAAAATACAAAATATTCCACTAAGTATAAGTGTGATTGATGCCTCCCTCTCTAGGCAGGGAGGTTGTGGAGTCTCCATCCTTAGATACCCAAAATATCCAAAATCCAGTTGGGCACAGATTGGGGCAACCTGCCCTAACTGACCCTACTTTGAACCAGGAGACTTGTATGAATGACTTCCAAAGGTGTCTCTCAGTCTCAGACTCTCATTCTGTCGTCTCTATTCCAAGGAATAAGAATAATTAAAAAAATAAAAAAAAAGAAAAAAAAGAAAGAAAATCTGGGAGACATCTGCCTCCTAAAAGCCTTGTGGTGGACATATTGTCCTGTGATACGAGAGTCCAAAGCATCTGGTTCAGGTCAGGAATACAGGACAGTGCCCAGAACAAGATGTGGCTGCCCAATCCAGGAGGATAATCTTTTTCAAGTAAAGCATCTCTCTATCCCTGAAACACCCCATGCTAATCCTACCTGGTGAACTTTTTGAAAAAAGAATGCATTTCTGTAGAAAAATAACAACTTTTCAGAACAGTTTGCTACGAATATTCCAGTCAGATGCACAGATAAACACCCTATTTCCTCCTTAAGCATGTTCTAAACTTGTTCCATTAATCATTACAAAGCATGCATATATTCTAGAAGTGCAAAGCAAGATGACTACAATATAAACTTCAATACGTTTATCTTACCTAAAATGTTTGTGCTATTAACAAAAGCTAGGGAGTGCGTCTTATCCAGGCTTCTCAAACACAGGAATCCTTTTCTTCACTAAGTCCACCTGCTCCTGGTAAAATGGAAAGGGACAGTGTTATGATACTATATAGCTTCTATAAACAGAGACTGTGCATCTCATCTATAACTGAATGTTTTGATTTTATATAGTCTTATACTCACCAACATAATTTGTAGTCTTCCTTCTACTTAACTTTTCTTTTTTATCATATTCTTTCCTTTTTTTATCAAGTTTATACCAAAAAGGTGTCTCTGGAATGCATTTTGATGTATTCATCAAAATTCATCCACTCATAGAATCATATAATCATAAAAATTGGAAAAGACCTTTAAGTTTAGAGGCTGCAACCACAGTCCTAACACTGCCAAGTCCATCACTAAATGGTGTTCCTAAGTGGCACATATACACATCTTTTGTACACCTCCAGGGATGGTGACTTCTTCACTTCTCTAGGAAGCCTGTTCCAATATTGGACAAAACTTTCCATGAAGAAATTTTCCAATCTATACCTCTCACGTGGCAACTTGAGGCTATTTCCTCTTGCCCTTGCGGGGCATTGGCACAGGAAAGAAGGCCACAACTTTTTGGGGTGAAAGCAGCTAGAAGATTTTATTGCTTCAAAGGGAAGAGTACCAAACAAATGGAGGACAAGGGCAAAAGAACTCAACACAAAATGGCTCTTGCCTTATATATCACAGGGTAGGGAAGGTGCTGGAACATAAGGTGGAGTTTAGGTGGAGCATTCAAATAAGAGCCATACAAGGAAAACATAACCATACATGGTACTGTACCAAAAATTAACCAATGAGAACATAGGATTCACATGTATAAGGAATAAAACATAATACATACAAAACAATATAGTATACATATAAACTAGATATAGAATTTACAATTTCCAAACCCCAACACTATTGCTTGTTACCTGGGAAAAGAGGCTGATCCCCACCTAGCTACAACCTCCTTTCAGGAAATCATAGAGAGAGATAAGGTCTCCACTGAGCCTTCTTTTCTCCAGGCTAAGCAACTCCAGCTGCCTCAGCCATTCCTCATAAGACTTGTGCTCCAGACCTTTCATTAGCTTCATTGCCCTTCTCTGGACGCACTGCAGCACCTCAATGTCTTTCTTGATGTGAGGGGCCCAAAACTGAACACAGGATTCGAGGTCTGGTCTCACCAGTGCCAGTACAGAGGGACAGTCACTTCCCTAGTCCTGCTGGCCACACTATTTCTCATACAGGCCTGGGATGCCATTGGCCTTCTTGACTACCTGGGCACACTGCTGGCTCATGTTCAGCCAGCACCCCCATGTTGACCAGCACCCCCAGGTCCTTTTCCACTGAGCATCTTTCCAGCCACTCTTCCCCAAGCCTGTAGCACTGTGAGGGGTTGTTGTGACCAAAATGTCAGGACTCACCACTTTGCCTTACTGAACATCATACCACTGGCCTCAGCCCATTGATCCAGCTTGTCCAGATTACTCTGCAGAGCCTTTCTGCCCTCAAGAAGATCAACATTCCTGCCCAACTTGATATCATCTATAAAGTTAGTAAGAGTACACTCAATCTCCTCATCCTGGTCATCAATAAAGATATTAAACAGGGCTGGCCCCAGCACTGAGCCCTGGGGAACATCACTAGTGACAGGATGTCAGCTGGGTGTAACTCCATTCACCACCACTCTTTGGACTCTGTCATCCAACCAGTTCTTTATCCAGAAAAGAGTACTACTGTTCGCTGTCCTCTGGTGCTCACTGTCAGGAGTTGCATTTATTCTGGACTTTCAAGGATTGCCCCTGCACCACTGTTCTGTTACCTTTCAGGTCACCGAGTAGGAAAAAGTAAATTTGCATTGAAGGCACTATCCTGGCACTATATGACACAAGAGCTTTGATGTCATGCCTGATGCACGACATTGCCTTGCTGTTACTTAAAGACTAAATGCTGTTTGTGAAGATAGCTTAGATATAGGCAGAATGTATCCTTATATTACAGACCAAAAGAAATAAGTACTTCTCTTTGAGAAAAGTAAATATTTGTTCCTGTAGGTGGATATTATTCTGATTTTTGAGTGTATAATACTAACAGGATGAAAGATAGCCAGATGTGCACCAATCTTTTTATGTTACTGCCAAAGCTTACAAGCCAATGCTGCTCCAAAGGAGTTAATCCGCAAGAATGCAAACACAGATAGCAGCGGAGAGCGAGGAGCTAAAATCACTGCATTACTTCATCCATTCATGCACATGGAAGTACTCTGCACAGTTCCCAAGTCATAACTTTGAAAAGACACTCACACATGTTTTTCTGGAGAGGTGCAGTACAGCACCACCCTCTTAATGTTTCTTCAGAGCAGGCTTCCAGCTGAAATGCTAGAATGGAGAGGTTGAACTACTGCAGTAAACCAGACGCACAACAGTAAGCAAGCTTACCACTAACTCCTGTTTCTTTCTTTTTCACATGTCTGCATATATCTAGCATGCCATGATCTCCCCCTTTATCCTTTTGCTCAAAATATTTCAATGTGTACCGTTGTTTTTTTTTCAAAGAGACTAGGGTTTTTTTAAAGTTGGACACAATAGAGATCCTGTCTACAGATGAGATTAGATGAGAAAAGACACCCTTTCAGGTGGTCTGCTTTCTTGCTGTGTAGGGCATTGGGGCAATCCTCATCTGAGTTATGTCAACTGTAGAAGAATGAACACCCTGGCTGAATCCTGTCTAGGGAACCATGAATTTTTTTACTGACAATTTCCATTTTCATGAAATTTCACATCTAAACCTGACCATTACAACTCATGCTTTGTCTGTATCACCTTTTTTCCCCCTATCTTCTTCCTATCTTTGAAATGATTATAAATTGTATACTTAAAAATATGACAATTCTTTCAAATGAACCATAAATAGATCAACTGAAAAAATTTTATGAAGGATTAGAGGACAAATTGCCAGAAAAGGTATTGCCAACTAGAACAATAATCAGAAAACCCATTTTCATTGTTAAGGTGAATCATCATAATGCAAGTCTCTATTTCAGAATGCTCCAGCTTTTGTCAGAAATTCAGATTAAAAGGTGAAATAAAAAAAAAAAGAAGCATATCTATAATCTCAACAAGGAATCAAAAAAACATGTTTTCAAGGCAAACAATTAAAGTATTTTCTGGAAAATAAATCAGATTTTAAAGACGGGATTTTATTCTATTTCATACATACCCAACACAAGCAAACCCCTGAGATACCAAAGTTTGCTTTTCTCTTAATTTAGTCACAATTTAAGAAATATTCTGCCTGCTTCTAACAGCAAGCCCCAGGATAACCGTGACAGTCTAGTAGACTGGGCAAGTTATTATATTAAATTAATCAAGTTCAAACAAAATGAGTAAATAAATAGTCTGCAGGTGTCTACAGTCTAAGATTTTAGAAAAAAATGTTACTTTAGATTTGAATTTAGAGGCCTACAAAAATTATCCATAATTCAGAAAGGCTAAAAGAAGTAATTTTAGGAAAGCAACAAAGGGGAAAAGCATTCAGAATTTAAAGAAGAGGAACAGGCCTCTGAACACAGAGGTTAAACATATGGGGTTTGTCTTCTGTCTGTGACTCAGTTAGGTAGTCACACACTGAGTCTTAGTGTACCATTATGCAGCTTCAAGGATACCACAGCATGTAACCACATTGCAACACCTTCTCTGTTCCAATCCACCTCTTACAATCCATTTCTTACACCTCATGTCTTCAATACCATGTTATTCTGCATACAAACAATCATTTATCGTGTGTAGAAAGCAATCTTTGTCATTGATCCTTGGTGTGACAACATCCAAACAAAGCTGGTTAAAAAGCTACACTCATATAGAGACAGGAATGTGTCGTCAGATACGTTTCCAAACACATTTCTACAATTAGTAATCCTTAATTAATTTTATTCTAGTGCATGTTAGGAGCAGTCTGAGCTCATATAGAGACAGTGAAGGGTTTGTGTTGCTCTGAGGAAAGCATATCAAATATGAGAAACAGGAGCACAGCTACAGGAGCATTGCATTGCCCTCACCCTGTCTCACCACTCCCATTTCCCTTCAACCTGCCTGCCCCAAAATCTGGGCAGTAACAGCTTCAGAAGCCACTGCCAGTGCTGAGCTCTGCTGAGTTCACACTTTCCTTTTCAGAAGAATGCAGATCAGAGTATTTTGCCCTGACAACTTCTCAACTCTCTGACTTTATATGGAAAGCAAAACTGCATGGAGAGACTTGAAAGGGCATTTCCGGTGCTCATTCCTGAATATGTTGTTCCTACAGACATTTCTTGCCCTCTCCATATCATGACATGCCTGTGCGATCAGTGCAGGCTGCCCAGGCTGCTGTGTCACAGCAGCTCCAGTTTTTAATAATTATCAGCTAATGATTTTTAACAGGTACCTAGTAGTACACATAACCAACACTACACAAGCAGGGGTCAGTAAACTCAGCACAGACCTCTTACAAAAACAACTACATGACAACATGTGGCCACATGTACATGTGGTTAGCTTCAATGTGACCCCATTTTGTGACCCTATACATCAATGCACTATGCTGTACAATAAAGCTTTTCCTACACTAACTTGTCAGGCAGGACTAAGCCATTCAGCCCAACCTGAACCTCACAGGCAGATCTCACATACTTGACACTGCTCATCCTGGCTTCAACCTGTACAGCACAGGCAGCAGATTTTAGGGAATAATCGGGCCTGCTTTTAGCACATGAGAGCCTCACAGTACTTTAGCTCATGAACTGAGCTAGAAGAATAGCAGCAACAACTGAGATACAGTTTAACTAGAGGAAGGTATCCTTAAGGAATTTAAAACACGATATTAATGCAACAAGAGACAAGACACTGCTGGGGCATTGCTGGGGTAGAAGCTGGTGGCACTATGGAGCTGAAATGAGGTCCTTGGCCATGGGCAGATTGAAAGATCCCTGGAGGACAACCAGTGAGGGAGGCCCAATGGCAATGGGCCAGTGGAGTCAAGCAGCTGGTGCTGAGGGAATTATTTTGATCCTCCACTGACTTTGGGAGTTTTGCTGCAGATTCAGTTGGCTCCAGTCCCATGGACTGAGCCCTTACGAGCAGCTGGAGCATACAATTTCTGCTCCCAGAGTACATTTATGATTTACTTTAATCTAAATAGAGTCTAGTCCAAGCACTCTGGGACTGTTTTGGAATCCAAGCAAGGAAAACCAGGAAATTTTGCTCTGATGTGGACTCAAATATTAATGAAGGTGCACTCAGCACTCTCAGCCCTACTTGTCTTTGGGTCCAATTTTGTCTTGATTATTTCTATCTTTGTGCATGGGATGCAAAATGAACAACCGTTGATAGCAGAAGTGGCAGTTTGTGATTTAGTATTTTTAAAAATTAACGTGTTTCACCCTTTTGTATAAATAAAATGGGAATAAAAAACCTTTGCATGAAAATACATAAAAAGCTACTTGTAGGAAATTCTTGAAAGGTCCTGAAACCAGGGGACTTTAAAAACCAGTCTCTATGCAAGTAATTCTGAAAACTAAAACCTGGGACCGGTTAAATGTCTTTAGAATTCAGGCATGAAATGTCTAGTATTACAGTGCTTGTTTCATACAAGTAATGACTGCTTGGAGAGACATTACAATAATTTTGTTTCCTGAAATTTTCCACAGTCTGTTTTTTAAAACATGTTTTAAATAAGTAATACGTTGTTTGTAGATGTCTACCTTTGAAATTTAGAAACTGAGGCAAATAAAGGTTAAATAAATTGTTCAGGGTCCCATGGAAGTCTGTGTCAGAATTCCACTTTCAGGGGTGAATTATGCTGTGATCACTCACGACATAAAGTGTAGTGGTCCAAGTTGCCATTTAGCTTTTTCTACTTTATAAAAACAGGAACTTTTCCCATGTGAATAGGGGGAATCATACCAGAATAACTGTATTCTGGAGAAGTACTCAAAATATATCACATTCCTGCTGAGCCTATGGTGGTTCTATTAAGCAAAATTATGGAAGATGCCACTGAGTAAGAGAATCCACTGTCAACATTTCTAATAGTGCAAGCATTCTGACATTAAACCTTCAGTGAAAGACAGAATTCCTCATTGTTAGCATCCTGGAAGAAAAAGATATCTAGAAGAACCTTAAGTGAAAGAAAACAAACAGCCTTACATTGTGGTCAAACAGATTTTAAAATGTAGGATTACTATTATCTGAGCATGGATAAAGGTAGTGCATAGCTGACAAGTAGTTGACCAGCCAGATTAAAGTTATGAATAAGTTTTGAAAGCGGAAATTCTTACCCTTTGTTCATGTGTTCGAAAATATCTAAAGAAATAATTGATCCTCCCAAGTTCCAGTCCTAGATCTTATCTTTCTCTTAGCACTATTTATCACAATGTAAGTAATATTACACAGCCCTCGTCAATATTTTTTCTAAAAATATGTGGGCCGATTTTGGAATCTACATATTCCTTAGACACATCTCTTCTTTTGAATAAATGCAACCTTTATTTTTTAGAGATATGAATGCATTCTTTCTTCATGTTCAGCTCTGAATAAATTCCCAACTATTCATGAACAAATCTAGCACTCCTCTGATTTCAACCAGCTGAGAAAGAACACTACGCAGAGAAGTGGTCGGGGTGTCCTGAGCAAAACTTATAGGATAAAAATACATTAGGACTCTGCAGAGATAGCTCTAACTCCAAAACAGATGCTTTTAAAATAAAGAAATAGGATTATTAGGGAAAAAAAAGGCAGGATGCTGAGGACAGTATAATAATTCTTTGGAAATTTCACCTTGCAAAATGGGGCAGAAACGGGCTGATGTTGGGGGTTTTAAGTGGGGGTGGGGGTTTTTGCAATAAGTATTGGGTGAAACTACTTCATGGATTTACTCAGTGCAGTGCCACATGCTCATAGTTTGGACTGATGAGGAAACCACATTGAAAGACAGCAGAAGGGAATAAAATTTCTCCAGCTGCTGTGGCAATACATGCGTCTGTGCACTGTACTTTACATAATCCTAAAGAATATTACCTGGCTACAGAAAAAAATAAAAATAAAAAGAGGGTATATGTTCATAATGTATTTTAAAAACAAACAAAACCAAAACTAACAGCTACTAGCCCACTGCCTCTATATGAGACCAGAAGGTTAGAAGAGATCATGGAATCAGACAGGTATACAGTTACAAGTGACTAAGACATAAAAGACAGACACAATCCCAAATTCTTTACTGCTTAAAATCAATTTGAAAAGTTCATACTAGTGCATCTAAAGATTTTACCAGTGCAGCAGAGCCAAGCACAATGCTAAATCTTTTTTGTCGAACAGTGTTTAATGTTGACCCTAATTAATTCAAAGTAAATTAGAGATGAACACCATCAAGCTGATGCATACCTAAAACAGCCACAAAACCACCATAGTTGGAAAAAAAAGACAAATCAATTAATGGTACAAACCTTCAAGACTTCAGGGCGTCCTCAACTAGTAGCCGATGAGATGAGGAAAAAACTTTCCCAACAAGCAAGTACTGTCAGCAATAGCACACCAGTCAAAATGAGGTGCAAATGCACCTATTACATGATTACATTGAGTTCAAAAGTATTAGATAGGGTCAGATAACTTTTGAATTTTTGATATTTCACAGAGCAATCAGGCAGAGTCCATATCTATGTGCTGATGGTGATAGTGTCATGGCTAGGAATTTAAAAGCGGGGCAGATGGAATTTCTTTCATTTTAGGGAATCCCAAAGCCTGTGAGAAACATTTGACATGCTCGAATGGCTTTTATGAATGTTATCGAACATGAAATTTTGCCACTTGTAGACCAGAACTCAGCTAATATAAATTAGTGCAGGCTTTCATGCAGTAAGTAAAACATAAACATATCCTGTTAGAACTACAGGGGTGATTTCATGTAGGCAAAATCCAATTACACAAGATGGAATATAGCCAGTGACATCAAGTAACAACTTACTGTTGTGAAATGTGTCGTAGAATTTTTTTTAATAGTTAGGCTTGCTCTGGGCCTTCCTTTTTATTTCATCAGAAATGCTCATTTGTGTGAAAGTAATGGATATAATGAAAATTTACACAGGTCTTGTATAACTGGATTTAATGGCTAGAATCTAAAGTTTAGGTATGGCTAGCATTAGGCCACAAAGGCACCTTTGTACAGCGTCATTTTTTTTTTAAAGAAACTGGAGACAAGTGGCAATAAAAATAAAGTATTGAGACTGTCTTTTAAAATACTTCACACACTTCATAAATAAAACTCTGTATTTTTAGAATATTAAGAAAACTGTTCTGCTTCTACTCCTCCAGTTCTAAGTATCTGCTCTGTCCCTTTAAAGATGTGGCCCTGGAAAGGGGAAGAAGGCAGAAAACAAAGTTAGTAACAGGGCTCATATCCTGAAGAAACAAAACCAGAAAATACCCCCCACCACAACAGTTCAAAGCCTACCCACCACATTTCAAAACAGCACCAATATTTTGTGTGTGTGTGTGTGTGTGTGTGTGTTTAATGCCAACAAAATGACATTGGAAATTACATATGATTTCCACATTGCTCAAAGGTATAGGTGGCTCGCTGAACTGTGTGCCAAATTCAGTGAATTTCTCATGAGTGATGGCAATCACTTGGCAGCTTGCAGTTGATCGTTGCAATGGTTAGTAGTGGTGCTCTGCACCAAGAGCTGGCATTTCTAGGTTCATTCACTAGCTTTTAATTCCTGCCTCATGCCTTCATGGTAATTCTGCTGTGAAACAACTTCATGAGTCTGCCACTCAAAGCCAGAAAGAAAATCACAGTGTACAGTTATCAAGCAAAGAAACTCGGGAGGAGTGAGCATGGATGCACCCACCTCTTGTATAGACAGCTCTTTGGCTTATTGATTAAGGCTCACAGAAAGAAGAAGCAAGGAAGATCATCTGTAGGGGTATTTATACCCCACACACTAGCATCACGAAAATAGTGAGAAAAATCAATCAACAACAGGAATTTTTTCCCAGTTTCTGCGATTTTTTTAATTCTTGGAGCAGTGCAAAGTCATGCCCCAGACATCTCACATTACATTTACATATGGCTTGCTCATCACCCCTCTTTGTCTGTTCCCATTCCCAAACAAACAAAATTCTCTTCCATTTGCTCATAAAATAAAATTTGTTCATTATATGGTGAAAAGATCCCAACCAGCGTGATTTCTGGTTATCTCTGCAAATCTATACCAAAAAAAATTACATAGTGATTTTAATATCCAGACATGACAAAAAAACCCCTCTAGTTTTGGGTCTAAGCTATGGGATTTTACTGTTGCAGAACTACCTATAGGCTCCAGCATAGCACGTGCCAGGAGTTAGGATTTTCTGTGTCAAATCTTGAGCGTGACATGATGACTTCATGGTTTTACTGACTCCCATTTATAACCCTTCCTGCATAGATGACACAGACCATTCACAGATGGCAGGCAGAAATGTCCTCACACCATGTCATACTGTCCACAGGCATACAAATCAGTGATTTGACAGGAGGTTTCCATGGGTCTTTGGTCCCACAAACGTTAAGACTGTGGAGGGAGAGGATGAAGTTGAGAGCATTATTTTGCTACACAGTGAGTACGGGTTGACATGGCACCTGGGCTTAGCCAGGTGGTGCTTCACCTCCCCTAAAGCTCCAGTATCTGGAATGAGGTCCCTCAGACCCAAACTGATTAAACACAGCTTAATAAAGATAATTTTTTTTTATTTTCCAAACTCCTTTATGTATCAAGATAAAGTAAAAATTTTTGCTGCACAATTTTTCTCTCATGCTCTCTGTACTTTCAGTTATAAATTTCTTTTCTCAGGTACAGGCTGTAGCATTTTGAAATAGAAGATGAATTGCATATGGCATAAACACAACCCTGGTTTTATAGGTATTTCAAAAATTCATCTTGGTCAGCTTGGAACTAAGCAGGAACTGTATGCTGAACTCTTGTTCTATGTTTGGGATTCTCTCTTTTTTAGTTGGATTCAGTAAATACAACTCTATGTGATAACTAACTGTACCAAATAATCTCTATCAGTGAAACAAGCCAGTAAACTGAAACAATGTTATAAAACCAAATACATATTCAAATATCAAAACACCCTGTTTTTTAAAATTTAGAAATTTAATACATAAGTATTTTGATATCCTCAGCAGCAGAGTATCTTACCACTGTAGCAATCTAACTCACATGTATATTGCCATGATTTAAATTCAGTTAGTAAAAAGAAATCACCTTTTTTAACAAACAAATTACTATTTTGGAATATGTACTATTACACATGTTGGGATAAGGGGCATAGTTAAAGTAATACCTTCAGAGTGCTCTAAGCAAAACCAGAAAGCACAAATTTGGATCAGAACACTCTCTCTGTTCAGAGTTACTTAGAGGCAGAGTATTTTTATTCACGTCTCTCTGGAAATTGTTCCTGTAAGCAGAAAATCTACTCTTTGACTAGCTTCTAGCACTTCAAAGTCTGGGCTCGTGCCACAGGATGAAATAACTATTGAGTGAGAAAGGGAGCAAAAGCTTTCTGAAGCCACCTTGCCAACATGACTCAAAAGAACTATGAAGGGACCATCTATAAAGCTTGGAAGTTAAATCTCTCTTCACAGAGAATTTTTTACCTTTCTGCTAAAACTACCAGAAAGCATAATTTAGTGCTTTAGAGTTTCTGGCATCTCCAGCTGGCCTAAAACCACCAATTTACCTACTGAAAGGCAATGATTTTTTCACATCTTTGCTTACTGTAACAGTAAAGATTTAATATCATCTGATCTATGAATACTTTATATTTGACTTGAATATTAATTGCCATAACAGGAAAACAATTGTGCTGTACAGCCACTGCATGGCTAGACAGTAGAGAAAATGTTTCCACAGTAAATAGATGAGATGGACATGGGTATGCATGAGTTTACTTCAGGTGATTCCTATTGTTTGAATTCCTGAAAGTTCAAAGCTGCCATCATCAACAATTTTTTTTTTTATTTTTTCTGCCAAGTAAATAGGTATGTATACAGGAGATTTCCTCTAGTACTGTCACATCTGTATTAAGAACATGAGCAAAACATCTAATAAATGAAACAAAACCCTACACTTTGGACAAAATGAGGTTGCGTTAGCTGTCGGATGTTATTTAAACAAAATGGATAACAAAAGAAAAGAAGCAGTGGAGAAAGGGAGAAAACTGATTGTGTATGTGATTCTGTTTAAAGATTTTCCAAATAGACCTTGCCTGCATCTTAAACCCATACATGACAGAAAAAGGAGGAAAAATCCATTTCATGAGCAATACTCTGTTTTGTCTATTTCTATAATCATGTGTTTATCAATTTTTTTTGTATTTGTGTTTATCTACAGAGTTTAAAGCTACTGCCCATACATACTTTAAAAACTTTTAGCTTGATCAAAGCAACCCCAAAGCATGAAACCCAGAAATTTGTCCACATTCTATTTATGCTTTTTGTCAGCTTCTCCTCTTTCACATGCTTGACAATCTTCAGCATTAAAATATGTGTAAATTATTACTTCCACAAGAAATATTAGCAAGTCATTATTGCTAGTTAAAAAGAAAGAGTAAATATGGAAATAGAAATATTAACAATGCTGTCCTTCCACAGTTTCTGAATGTAAGAAGTATTCAGTTTAAAAAAATTAATCCAAAGTATTCCAGACACCTAATTTATATCAATCCAACCACTATTACTCTCAAATTCAAGAAATTTTAAGGAGGGTATTGGTCTTTGTAGATGTTATGCTCCATCATTCTAAAAATTTTCTAAACCTATTCAAAGACTGAGTTGAAAAAATACTAACATTCCTTATAAAGGGGAATCTATATTCTGAGCCTCTAGATATGTATGTTGAATAATAAAAAAGCAGTTTTGTTTTGTTTTGTTTTGTTTTGTAGAAAAAGATTGTCATAATTTTTTAGAGTTTTAGAATGCCAGAGAAATATGAGGGAATGAAAAGGCAAATAAAATTTGGAACTGAAATCCTCAGGGGATTTTTAGGCAGTTTAAAATTATATGATGATGTTGGCTTTGATATTATTCCACTGTTTCTTCCCTATAGATCATGACTTCCTTAAATATTATTTATTTTTGAAACTTTTCTCAAAGTCATCAAGAGCCACATTATCCATTAAACTGAACCAGTGCTACCAAACCCCCTGCTCTCTGTACTTTTGACGGAAAAATTTCAGGTGACAGAAACTCCGTGTAGTATGAAATCTGCTAAAATTTCTTACTTACAAAATTGTTAGAAAGAAAGACATTTACCAAATGACATCTATCCCTTTAATAATATTTTACTTTTGGAAGTTTTTTGTTTAAGCAAGGAGACATATCTTTTAGCAACAATAATAAATGTTGATTTTCTAGAAAGAAAAGGAAAACCAAAACAATCTAATGGTGTTTTCCTTTACTAAACAGTCTGAGAGGTAGATGAGAAAAACAGTAGTTATATGAACACAGTTGACTATTGCTAAAGGTTTTTCAGAGATTCAGTGGATAAAGTGGGTCTTTGCCCAGCCAATCAGAATGAATAACAACATGGTTAAAATGAGAAAATTGTGCAGAGGCCAAAGTGATGGTAAATGGAAGCTTCACTTGGCCGTGCGTAGATTATATTGTAGTAGGCAAAGGAAATCAAGCCGATGGTATGCATTTGTATCTGGTAGTGTTAGCTTTATAATTCAATATATGCAACCACCAAAGAGGAAAAGCAGCACGCCAGTCTTAGTAAGAGGTATGGCAGTTATAACTAAAGAAATAATGTAGAAAGCAATAATGTTGATCTAAGGTAATTTATCAGCTCAAGGTAAAGTAAAGGTTGCCAGGAAAAAGGGACAGCTATTGAGCTCTGAAAAGACAAGGAGTTAGGAAGAGTTGTGAATTTCAGTGCATGAGATGATGGTCATGGCCTCTTCATGAAACAGAAGCTAGTTTGGAGTAGGAATCAGAACATCTGAGCATTCTTCACACCTCAATCAAAAGAAACAGGTACTTGCGTTGTCACTAACATGGAATAATTATTTCCAGCTCCACTGCTAAACTGCTGGGTGTAGAGCATAGAGAGGAGGTAGATGACCAGAGGACAAAGAAGAAAGCAAAACACAGATAAATGGAAAGAAGATTTAAAGCAACTCTGACCAGCTCTGAATCTTGTTGCTGTAATTCTCTTTGCCAAGTCCCAATAGTCCGCTTAGAAGATGTGGAAACCAGAAACCTGAACTCAAGGGAATTCTGCATGAAATCCCACATATTACCTGAATCCACATCAGTTCTAGGTGAGCCATCCACACACTATGAAACCTAGTGAGCAGTAGAATCCAAATTTTAATGACACATTCACTCCCTCTTTTTCTCAGTTTCTGTGGTCAGAACAAGTCCTCTTCTTGAAAGTCTGAAGGGACATCAGCCAAGATTATTTCTGCATCTATTTTATAAATAACATAAAATTATTTATATGCCAAAATCAGAGTTTTGTCCAAACCTTTGCGCTAGCTACATTAGAGTCTAAAAGGCTTGAACCTAACAAGAAATGTGTGTCTAACATGCTCTTTTATAGCGGCCAGTGAATCCACAGGAACATAAGGAAAGCTGAAATATTACAGATGGTGTTCTGAGAGAATGAACAAGACAAATGTAGCATGAAAAGCATGAATAATAAAAACACTTCTGGGGAACAAAACTGACTTCTTTCAAAGAATATATAAACATACTAAGTCATAACTGTCATTTAAATAGGGAGATCCATGTCATTTGTGGAGAACAAACCACCAATATACTCTGTGAAATTTCAGCCCACTAAATACAGAGGGATATATATTATAATATAAATAATATAAAAAATTAATTGTTGGTATCCTATTGTGCTGAGAAAATATATCCTCAACTCTGACACCAAGTCCAGTTACAGTGAGAAAACTCTTAAAACACAATTTACAATGTAATTTAAACAAAAAGAATGGCAAGAACACCATAAAAAAAACACAAGGAGAGTGAATAGTATTTTGCATAAGATGAGAACTAAGGAACATTCAGTGAAACCACTGTGTACCAGATTTTAAGCAAACAAAAGGTAGTTCTCAATATAACATATAATTGTACTGTGGAATCCATTGCCACAGCACACTGTAAATGCTAAAACTATAAATACATGGCACATAGGTCCATCAGGGGCTATTAACACACTAGATGCAACTTCCAGTTCAGGAAGTCCCTGAACTTGTGGTAGCCAGAAGCCGATACAGTATACCAGGGAAAGGGTCGTTTTTTTCTTCTTGTTCTTTAAGCATTCTTCAATTGGTCCTTGTCAGAGGCAGGACATGGCTAGAAGAGCTGTAGGCTTGCTTAGGTATGGCAGGACTTAACGTTTTCAGAAACATATATTAGAACGCAGACTGGCTGATCTCAGGTGAAGGAAAAAATAGAAGTAAGGAGCTTGGGTCAGTGTGCCCTGGAATTTAGAAAAAAATTTAGAAAAAGAAAACCATGTAGGAACAGAACTGTAAATGTAACTATTAACACAAGCTACTTGGCCATGCAAAATCACAGCAGGTTAAATTGAAGGAGGAGATCATCATATCAGTAACTCAGAGAAACCCATTTAATTTAATGGAATAAGCTGCTGATGGAGGTCCTACAGAAGCACACAGTTAAAATCAATCCAAGTGAAAGGGGGAAGCATTTTTGGGAAGTAGGATATCAAATGACATACTGGATGGCTACACAGCTTTTGGATTAAGATCAAGAGATAAGACTGAGTAATGTTTTTTATCGTAGGTATATACACCGGAAAAACATCAGCTCAAGTCAGGACTAAGCCCTTAACTGTTCTTAACTATATCATGAAAGAATTTTGAATTCTGTAGTGTTCAAAACTAACATATCCAAGAGATACACCTTCAAGCATATCCAATGTCTAACACCAATCTTGTCACCATATGTTTTCTGTATAGTAGTGCAGTGCTCTACACATATCATATGATATATCACCTTTAACAGCAACATTTATTACAGCTGGCACATGACAATTAAGGCAGATGAGTATGGGCATAAGTCTACAATATAAACCAGCTGATCAGTGATATGCTTATTTGGAAAAGAAGACAAGAAAATGCAGCTCACAGGCAGCTTTTAAGTTTATTTTAGAAATTACAGATTATATTATAGATCTTTCAAACAATTGCAAATTCTTCATTCAAGCTCAGTAATTGCAGTTTCTGGTATTTCAGAAATGTCTCAGACTAATAGGCATATAATAAAGATAGAACTTAACTTTCTCTGTGGTATATCAGAAACCCTTTTTCTTGATTAAATTCATGGTATTTCACTTGTTGACTATTTGGCAGGTAGATTTTGTTTAATTGTTACTAATCTATCTAATTTAAAAGTTATTAAAGCCTGCCTGCTTTCTCACTGGTCAACCCACTTTACTAAGGTAAAGGTAGTTCTATTTGCATAATGAATGGTTACACTAGTGAGTCTGTGCTTGAGCTGCATAGAAAAGGCCATGCAGTTTAACTGGCACTTTCATGCCCAAATCATGGGCAGCTCAGTGTTTTAAGGAGGCTGAGTAACAGTCCTTTATGGAAGTCACCTTAAACACCATCTGTTTTAACATGTTAAACCAGAAATATGTCTAAATAAAGTTATAACTTCTTAACTTGTAGAATAAGGGTAAGGGAACTTTCTTCCTACCATCAATAGAGGCTGTTTCCTGGGGATAGCTCGATTCCTAATTGACTACGTGTAATTAAGTCTTGTATGGGACAATTGCCTCAATAAGAGGAGTTGCCTGACAGTTAAATCCTGCCTTTGAGATGTTTTGCAAATTGTTGCAGTGTATGAATATCACCTGCATCATCATTGTCAAATTTATTAATATACAAATGACAACACGAAGATTAGGTCTATACCAAATTGAGGAATCCATTTTAGATGCAGAATCGTACTGTAGCACTACAAATGCTCAAAAACCTTCCATCTACGCAGGGCAGGTGGTGTATTTTTTGTAGTTCTGGCTACAGACAAGCACTTGGATATGAATAAAAGGCAGAGATGACACTAGCTTAGTTTGTAGGAACTGGCTTAGTTTGTAAGAACAAAGAGCCAAGAACCACAGGACTATTTACAATTGTTCAGGTTATGGGATAAAAGATTCAATATATCCAAAAACAGGAACTAACTTTCATATCCATCAAATGTATTATATTTTCAGGAAGGGAGTGCAAAAAATGTACTTGTCCTTTTTAAAAGATGATATTTCCACCCAGCATTTTCAAAATTTGCAGGTTTCTAGTGTACAGAAATCTCTCCCTCATGGGATTGGTGAGCTCTATAGTGCAGTTATACTGGAGAAGCTTTACTCAGAGTGGAAAAATTAAAGTGTAACGTTAAATACACTTAAAAAGTGAATGTAGGACTTATACGCAAGAATTCTCTTGAGACTTTTACAAAAGAAGGTTTGCTTGATAGCAGGATGTCTTTTAGATGATTTGTAAACATGCAATGCTTTTGATAACTTTCAGGACTCTATCCCAAACTGTTTCAGAAGCCATAGCTTCATCAAACAATCTAATCTTTGTGTCTAGCAATTAGTTCAGTGTCTCCACACTGGGTAGACAAAGTTCTTTTGTATTTTATATTTTTGATCATATGGGACAGGCTATTTTTCCAAGTAAGTGCAAGTTCAGTCCTTCAGCAGACATGCCGACTGCCATTCCAGTTTCAGAACAGGGACTTCTGACACAAATAGTTCATGGTTTCCAAGGAAGCTTACTGCTTATGCTCAAAATATCTAGGGAGTATGGAATTGCAAAACCATGCTAGAAAAAATTAATTTCACCCCAAACGCTTATATAACTCAGTCTCAGACTTCACTGGAGATAGTTTAAATAAAGTCAGACTGAAATACTGACCCCACTCTCTCGACAAAATGCAAACTACAGCCAAAGGGACAGATCTGTGCTAGAAGCAGCAATATTCAGTAAGAATAGTCTCATAAAAACTTAGTTAATCTTTATTCTAATCTGGTTTTCTCACAATTGTTCCTTTTGTGCCTCTTCTGTTCTTTGTCTTTTATGTATTTTTTACTGCCTTCCAAATTTTATGCCTCCTATGCTGTCTTTTGCTCGTCCACTCATTTTCAAGAGGTTTTCACCATCCTCTTGTAACACCAGGACACTCTTTCTATTAATTTTCACATCACCACAAACTCATTTTTTGCATCCATCCCCCGAAGGACCTACCTTATGAAGAATAGTCCTACTTTAAATCTGAAGTAGGGAGCAAGTCAGAGAGATTCTGCCTTTTCTCTCTGTTTTGCCTTCTGAACTGCTCTCTGGTTGCTGTTTTGTTACACGTGTAAAAAGGCACACAAATATATGCATAGAGAAAAAACAGAAAGTGAAGGTTTTTAATTTGCAATAATCAAATTCTTGGCTTATAACTCCTTTATATTGAGGTCTGCAGCCAAGAATGATTTAAGGAAAACTAGCTCCGTATAACTAACAATTTCTACATTTTCATCAGCCATAGCAGCAGAGTCATTTGTACTTAGTAAAAAAGTCTTAGATCCAAGTTAGCAAGGTCAATTATGTGTACATGTATGGTGATGTTAATGGTGAGAAAGCTGTATGCTTAACAGGCAAGGGTAATGATACTGTAAATTAATATGGGAGCAGATACTGCTCCCTATAAAGTTCAAAAACTGTTTGTTTCCCCTATTTACTCCCCCTGTTGTAACTTAATGTAAAGGGTTGTTTTAAAAAACAGTGACCAGTTTGAATGTCATGTCACATTAGGTTTCCAGTTCAGTTATAGTATCATCAAAATTTCTGAGCTGATTACATACAAATGTGTTTTCCTGTGTACCAGGTCAAAGAAGCAAGAGTGTTACAGACTTTGTTTCAATTTGGACTACAAACGTGCAACATACCATATAGCAAAAAGGTAAAATAAAAAATATATGCTTTCCAATTCTCTGTTCTTTGTACAGTCTTTTTTGCTTAGAAAGCATCAGGGGTTGCTTTTCAGTTTTCTAGCACATCTATGTACCATCTTCCTAGCTCTGCTGAAACTGAATTATGTGCCGAGGCCAGAGTTAGTTCAAGCTACTCATCTTTAGTTTCAGTTAAACTTTAGTCTCAGATGTTGCACTGCTCCTGAGGCTTTGCCTAGGGTGTGGGGAAATATTGGAAAGCTGCCAATCAAGTCACTGCTGATTTCTAATGCCAGTTCTCATATTCAATACTCCCACGATTTGCTTTCTCTGCTTAATAGGAGTCTTATCTCATTGGACTCTGCTGAGTGGAGTGAAATATTAGAAATTTGTATCTGTTCGTGTTACAGATCTCCTGTCTGGATTCACTGCCAATAATTGGTTCCTGAGGTTTTCTAATGTAAGCATTTCAATTTTGACTTTTCAAGCACTTTCCAGCAAGATTTTAGGTACCATACAACAAGGGTTGCCTAAGACTCTTTTTTATTTGCTTTTTATAAAATGGGAAGATGTTTTGCGGAGTTGGCTCCACTCCAGTTCTACTTCTGTTGAAGTGGTTTCACAGACTTCGGAACTTTTTCCTCAGCAGCAGTCTCAACTCCACAGCAGAGCAGCTGGCAAAGCACGTACTCAAGTGCTGATTGCTGACATGAAAGCCCCTCTTTGAGCATGGATATCATCAGTAGTCTCCCACCTCCCTGACAAATAAAGCAGCAAGAATTCAGCACCTTCTCCTTTAGGTCCCCTTTGGACCTTTTCTGGTTTTTATATATATTTAGATATTAATCTGGAGCAGGTAGAGGCAGCAACAGAGTAACTTAATTTATGGCCCACAGTGAGAGCATTCAGCCAGGGTGTGGGAGACCAGTGTTCAAGCTGTATGGACTAAAGCAGCTTTTCCCACACTATGGATGGAAGAGCTCAGTGTCTGTGCCAATAACATACTTTCTGATTTATTTTGCAATGTCAAGATTATATGGTGCACATTACTTTTTCTTTTGCCAGTTTGGCTGGTAATCTCTCTTTCTTTTAGTTTATGGGTTTCGAACACAAGTTTTTGTGTTTCATTTTAAAGTGTTGCCCATGCCTGAGTTGACATTAGGCAACTTTGGACAGGCTACAGGTGTTTAGAGATGCCAGGCAGCATATCTGCTAAGCAGCATGTGAGCAGCGCCCAGGCCTTTTGCCAGGCCTTGTTGTTATGCCACTGTGACTGCCATTGGCTCCGCTTAAGGCGGGATGCGGAGGGGAGTTAGCATTGCACATTTGATCTACGTTTTAAACTAAATTAGAAGTATTAGGATTATCCATTAATTTAGAGCAAAATGAAGAGTGGGTAAACTGAGAAACTCTTCAACATCGAAGTGTCATGTAACCTGACCATGTATCTTCATTCTTTTAAATCTACCACTTTGTAGTGTTTACTTATGAGAAATTATTTCTTCTGGTAGCTTCACTGCTATCTAACAAAAATAGCTTTACATTGCTGCCAGCTTTCCTGTCCATTAGCTCTCCAGACATGTCCTCTCTTACCCACAAGTACCAGGTTTTCTCCTCCACCTTTGCTGCCCCCCTCCTCTTTGTTCAGAAAGCAGTCTTCACGTTCCTGTTCATAAGGTTTTCACACAGCAATTAGAGCTCACAGGAAGAAGATTCACAGAAAGCTATTTCCCATTGAGATTTTTTTATAAACAAACTCAGCATGTGCTCCTTATTTAGCACCTTTCACACAGTGTGCTCTGAACTACTTTTTAAGAGGACCCATATTGAATGAACTTGCTGTATTTTTACACCAGAAGTCCCAGCAGAGCTGACTGGGTCTAGAGTCTAGTGCAGGATGATCAGATTCTGGTAATTAGTCACATAACAAATCTATAGTAATTTGTCAAACAGCCCCAGGCAGTCACAGATGTTGGGTTCTCCCTTAGCTACAGGAAGCAGTAACAAATCTTCAGTCCTCTTCAAATCAGTGAACACATGGGTAATAACCTAACTGTAGCAACCAAAGATGAGCCTATCTCTAGATGCTATCACATTTGACTTGATTTATGTTTTACTGACTATTACAACATCTTATATGACATGTAGATTCATAATGAAGTCAGTTGCACAATCTTGTGAAAATTTCTGGAGCACACAATTAACAGAAAGGAGCTGCTCCCATCAGAAGCGTATTGGATTTTTTAGCTTTACTCAGCTTACATGCTTTTCCATAAGAACATATGAACTGCCATCCTGAGTTAGTCTAACAGTTCATGGAGAGCAGCATTCCCTTTAGTAGGATGGGTTTCTGCATTAGGAACTTCAGACAGCTACGCAAGAGTAAAGTGTGTAACAACACGACATCAGGGAGGTTTCTTCCACCCAGCAACAAAATTGACAGCTAATTTATTTTACAGGAGAACTGATACCTGATTCCTTTGTGTTTAAATGAAACTGGTCATCATGGTAAGCTGGAACATTTGTTCTAAGTGCCTTGGTAGGGCAAAAATCTTTCAAATGCTGCAGACACACTGAGGAAATCCACCCTAAATTTTAAGCTTTGCTTTCCAAATATTTCGCAGATCATTTTCTAGATTATAACTTACACAATTCAGCTATAAACTCAGCTCCACTTAACCATGCCCTTGTAATAAAATCCAAACAAAGCAAACAAGATTTGAAACCTCTGAACTGAAATTACTTATTGGCAGCTATATAACAAACTTTTGAAGAACACAGGACAACTCCAGATTTTGGTTATCTTTAGGGAACATTGGAAAACTTTCTTTTCAGTATGTGACTTTAGTGCAAGTCACACAATATTATTCCTTTTTCTTTTTTTTTTTTTTTTTGTAATCGCAGCTCCTGTAGTAATAGTTACATAGGCTATCAATCTTACTCTGTTTATTTTCCTAAGACTCTAGCATGCAGGTCTACAGAGAAAGGCTTGTAAGCGTCTACCACAAAGGCTCAGTCTATAAGAAGATCTCTTAAAGAAATGCAAGCTAATTATTTTTTAAAATATCATTAATTTACACAGCCTTCAACATGTCTTAGATGAGGTATGGGTAAAATTGTGTTTTTTCTGGCATGATTTTTTAACTACAGCTGCAGTTCCTGAGTGTTTGGATTGTTACTTCTTGGTAGGTGATAATTTTTTTCACTTCAGGGAGAATTACTTTCATTGCATCATTTGCCTCCTTGGCCAGTCTAAGCATATAAAAATATAAAAACACATGTGCTATCCTGGAAGTGTATAAACACCAAATAGTTACACCAATTCTCATCCCTGTATGAAGGAAAATTCTTTCTCTTGCACCAAAGTAAACAAGTTACCTATTTGCTTTATCATCCATTGTTTTTTATATTTATCTTCTCTTTCATACCATATTGCCCTCTTCCTTTTCCTTATCTACATATCACATTTCTTGTGATATGTAGATAAGGAAAATGTTCCATCCTTTTAATCTATGAATATCTGCTACTAAACAAAATTTCACTTTTCCTTGTTGTATGAAAGGAACATACTGTACCAATTAAAGAGCTTTATGAAGAAATCTAATTATGAAAACACAAGCCTGATTCAAAGCCTATTTTAGTCTATGGAAATACTTCTACTGAATTCTTTGGACTCAAGTCCATATTCAGCAATGATTAAATTAAATAAGAAAGAGTTTATTTCCAGTTAACAAACAATTCATGGGCATGTTGAATGCAAAAATACATTTACATTAACTCTACATATTCCTATACATCATGCAAATTGACCACTTTGGAAATTGAGTGTTGTACCACAGCAAAAAGTTCATATGAGAAGTCATATATCCCTATATGTCTGTGTGGTAGTTTGGCCTAGGCCTTCCTTGGTGACCAGTTTGTAACCAAGGAAGTGCCCAGATTTACCCGGTATTCCCTACGATTTTTACGTAAGCTGGGGTATAAGAAGAAAGGAGGAGACGCCTTCGGTCTCTTTCCTTCCGGCGGCTTTGGAGGTGCAGATCTCCCTGCTGTTGAGTCTGTCGGCTTGGAGAGTGAGGCCTGGTAAGGCCTTGTTGACCTTGGGAGGCGGAGGCTGCCGGCAGTCACCCCAGCGTGACTCTCCGTTGTCCCAAGGAGAGTAGTAAGATATTCTTTGCTAATTCTTTTAGTTGATAGACCTTGGGCTACTGATCGGGGGATATATATATATATATATAATTTTGGGTTTTGTTCTTCCCTTCCCCTTTCCCTTTTCCCTGTGAAATTGTATATATATTTCAACTGTACATAACTGTAAATATAAGTGTAAATGTATTTATATATATATAGCTTTGTCTCTCTCTTGTTTTCGGTTCTTTTAGGTTTTTTTCCCCACTTCTCCCTTGGTTTGGGGGGGGGGACTTCTTGTGGTAAGGTTTGGAGACTTGGCAGGGAGCCAGCTCCAAACCATATCAGTCTGTACAGGAGTATGGATTTTTACAGAAAACATATGGAATGAGGAAAGTATTTTCTGCTGTGAACATCACATGATAGAGATGTGAAACTTGCTTTTGGAAACATGAGCATTCTTCATATTAACTACTTAAAAATTTCTCATTCAATGACTATGTCCAGATGTCTACAGTAGTTCCCAGTCAAATAGCCATAAGTTATTCTTGGTTATTAGTGGGCATTTCTACAGCCTTGAAAACGTGTATCCATCAAGAGACCTGAATACAGACATTAGAGTAGACCTTCTTCTCTCTTTCTACCCCTCAGCAGTACAGTGGAAGAAGTGAGATTTGCTCCTTTTGTGCACTGCTGGTTTTCTGAAAGATGCAGTGAGGAAGCCATTGGTAAGTGGAGCTGGCAGAGGAAGGACTTTCTTTGGTCAGTAATACAGACTACACCTAGATCCAGCCCCTGTGCCTGAGACGGCTTGCTGTGCAAAACAAAAGTCTCTGTGTGTAAATTCCCTGCTCACACACTTTCTTTCTCCACTGTATGAATTCAACCTGGCTGGGAAATTGCCAGAGCTACCAGCTGAGTAACTCAATAGAGGAGAGTTTGCTTTGAGAAAGGGAACAGGACCTGTGGCTCCAGCCAATTTTAGCTGTAGGAGCCGGAAGTAAACCCCAAATACTGCTGAGCTTTCCCTGTTTTCTCCCTCAGCAGAAAGAATTACACTTGCAGAATTTTACCATTGACAGGAATGGGATGAGAACTGCATTTCCAACCTTTTTTAGCTGGAGAAAAGCCGTTGAGTAATCACTAAAACAACTAAAGATTGTTGAGGTGATACCAACTATGAAACATGCATGTATATTTTAAAAGCCAGCCAGCACAATTTTTAACAACCTTTCTTAACCCATGAGGCTTCTAGATAAAACAGTGACTTTGCTTTGAATATGTGTCCTGAATGCAAGCAGAACATGTGTCATTTGAAAGGGGAGATGAGCTTGAAAGAGAAAACAGGATCTAAATTTCTGCTAAATTCAGTGTTACTTCAGAGGAGAACTTTGCATCTTGGGCTCATTCTTTCCCAAGACACATATTCATGTTTATATACCGATCCATACTTTTAACACAGCTGGCTAAATCTGCCTTCCCATGACTTTATTTAAAGAGAAGCTATCCAAGCATTTTCTGGACAATATTGACTTCCCATTAACATCAAAGCTAGATCTCCAGAAAGCAAAATCCTTTCTAAAGGCAGTTTGCATCATAGCATATTCTCAGCAACAAAATATTATCAAGCTGAACAGTTTACATTGCGAATTGAGTATACAGAACTTTTTGTGAAGTAAGTATGAGTGACAAAACCCCAAATTTCCAATGCAAATATTGAAACTTCATAATGATACACACTAACATTGCAGATGTTGACTGAAGTTTCTGGAAAGTGTGTTCATATACTATATAAATGCCTTAAATCTCGATTGAATGTGTGCATGAAATTCACTGTAACTTGTTAAACTATTCAGTAAAAATACAAAAAACCCTCATAAAAAAGTAAAGACTGCAAAGTTCAAGTATAATAGAAATAATCACAAAATATGTAACTTCTGAGGATATTTTTCACTGTTCAATCAATTCAGAACAGTTCTATTGACTGATTATACAGGACTAGGGAAGGGATCACCCCCCTATACTTGGCACTGGTGAGAACACACCTCAAATCCTGTGTTCAGTTTTGGGTCCCTCACTACAAAAAAGACATTGAGGTTTCGGAAGGACAATGAAGCTGGTGAAGGGTCTGGAGCACAAGTCTTATGAGGAATGGCTGAGGGAGCTGAGGTTGTTTAGCCTGGGGAAAAGAAGTGTGAGGGAGACCTTATCAATCTCTACAACTACCTGAAAGGATGTGGGGATTGGCTTCTTCTCCCAGATAACAAGTGACAGGATGAGAGAAAGTGTCTTCAAGTTCTGCCAAGGGATGTTTAGATTGGATATTAGGAAAAATTTTTCAATTAGAGGGTTGTCAAGCACTGGAACAGGTTGCCAGGGAAGTGGTTTAGTCACAATATGGGAGGTATTTTAAAAACTAGAGACGTGTCATTAATCATCCTAAAATACTGTACAATAAAACCAAGCAGTCAGTTTGATTAAAGTAACAGAATTCTTTGAAATTAAGTAGAGTTTAAAAAACAAACAAAACTGGAAGAAAAACATAACCAGAGATCTTTTGGACATGGTCAGGAAGAGGTGTATAGACAGTGGACTAGATATACCATTGGTCTAATATGACAATATAATGCTTCAAAATATAATTCTGAGAATCAAAAATGCAAACAGACGTTTAATTTACATAACCCTATGTTTTTAAATCCCAAAGCTGTGAAGATGTTAAGTCCTGCAGCCACATCATTCATGGAGATGACATTCCCTTCTTGAAAAAGATAAAAGTTAGTAACAGGAATAAAAGAATATACGTTGTACGAAACACTGTGAATATCACTATCTCATACAGAAATTCATAAGGGATTTGCTCCCTATTTAGATCCAAGATTCTGTTATAGCACATTCCCAAATCCATTGTTCTTTCCAAGCCTTTAGACATGAAAGATTGTTCTAATTCTTCTTTTTTAAACACAAATCAGCACTTTAGTTCTCCTTTTGTCTGCGTCTCTCTGAGTTTAACATGTTAGTCCTCATCCTTTTTTCAGCATAAATATTGCACTATACTGTGAAACACTGAACAGCAGTAATTCATGCACAACTGCATTATTAAACAAACATGATTACTGCATGTAATGGATTTCTCAAGGAAGCCCAAAATGTTTCAGTTACAAAAATCCACTGTATCTAAGCCATTTAAGAACTGACTATTTAGGAGTAACTTTCAAAAGAAAATGAGAACATATTAATGTTATAGAAAAACTTGCCTAGTAGAAAAGACCCATTTACAGTAATGGAGATAAAGAGATTAATTGGCTTATAGTGGTTACTAAAAGCCAGTCAATGGAATATCAGATCTCTCAAAAATGGAAGGAAGAAAAAGGACTGTAAGCAATCAGTGTTAAATTAACCTTTTAGACTGCAATGACTGACAGATATGTCTAGCCTAAATGTCCTCGGATAAAAATTTAAGATGAAGTTTTTATAACCTGTATACAGAAGACAGGAAAATCTGCTTATTCCTTTCCTTTCTATTGCTATTTATTTATGGGTGACTGGGTTAAATGCCTGATGAAACTTCAAAAAAGTCAGGCGGAGTATTTGTGCTATTTTTCTGGACTGCAGATCAGAACTTCAGAAGGCAGAGGGACTGAACTCTTCTGTCACTTTTGCCATTCCATCAAATCTATCTAGTCTTTGATAAAAATCCACATTACTTCCATAAGATTCAACTAAATGACCTTGATATGCATGACAACAATTTGTTACTGTTCTTATTTTAGAGAAGAAAGTATGAAGACCAAGTTAAAAGCTTGCATACAGACAGAACACATCAAGCAGAAGAAAGCACTGGAAAGACTGAACTACGTGATGAAACTCAGGAGTGAAACTGGGCTATGTTGTACAGTGGCTAGTTCAGTATAAGAACAGAGGCAGGCAGAAAATGGGAATGCTAAATATTCACTACTGGATTAAAGTAACATCTTTCAGTTTTAAGAAATCACAAATAGATAATCTTATTCAAACACATATTAACTAGCCACTGAAATCATCTCTAAACTTTGTGAGATTATTTTCTTCTCTCTTAGAGCTGTTTTTAATGCCTACTCTCTTTATGGCATTGCATACATTTTTTTTTAATGACTCTCTTTCTCTTCATTCCTTATTTGAACAGAGACATGGACCTGAACTTTAGAACTCCTAGAGCACATTCTCTAAGTGTCCTAGAGAAGCCAGGCCCTAGGAGAATGAATTCTACTTGAGACTAGAAGCTCCATGTGGGCTTCTGACAAATGCCATTGTTTACAATAGGAAGAGGAAGCCAATAATAATGAGCAGCTCTTACAAAGAGAAATCCAGTTGCCACGTACAGGCATGAATATTGTCTTATATCATACGTGTGCATCTCATCTTACATGGATGAAACATTATTCTTGACCTTGACTCCACTTAATGCACTAGAGGTTGACACTTGGGGGATGATGTAGGTGTTAGTGTGATGTTTTCAGAGAAGTGACCCACCATTGTGCTGTGGAAATGGAGGTGGGGGGAGGAGGAAGCTAATCCAAGCATCTTCTCTAATTTCCTTTATGTCTGTTTCTGAGAAGTTGCTATTCAAATTCCTCAGACCTGTAGACATTGCAGAGCAATTAAACAGTCCAAGCTCTGAAGCAGAACTGCAAATTTTGCTGAGTCTTTTTAGCTCTTTTTATCTTTTTCTGTTCAATTAACTCGGAAGGGGCCGGGAGGGGGAAGGCTTAGGGCTGTCTTGCAGCATACATCATTTTTAAAAAGATAAAACCACATGGATCTCCGTTTGTGCCCACTTACCAATATAGCTAACCCTTTTTCTTCTTCAGTTCTTAAGTTTTTAAGAAGCTTCGGAAGTCTGTATGAAAATAACTAAACAGCCAATCTTAGCACTATTGAACAATGGAAAGCTGAGTTTTATTTGACTTTCATTTTACTGCCCTTTGTGCTTCATTCAAACACAATGATGAGATCAACAAAACGCAATCAAGAATCCCTATATCAAATGTATTCCAGAGTCACGTGCTAGCTGAGAAGTACATTCAAACAGCAGTTCATTCAGATTATTTTGTATTATTGCCTATTTGTCAATATGTGCGTAAGGCTTCTCAGATACAACCAAAACCAGGCAGTGTCAAATTTAGAAACCTTTATTCCAAAGAGATGTAAGACCAGGGGAGCTCTAGCTACAGTAGAAGAAAGTTGAAATGTTAGCAGTATTGAATCATGCAAACTCCAGAGGTCAGTTCCTCTCCTTATGTTTTAAAAGATGGCTTTTTTAATGTTGATGAAACTCCAAGTGTATGGAGTTACTGACTGTCTACAAAGGCTTCTTTACATCTTTAATATGATTTGATATACTTACCAAAGCATTTTAAAAGTCTAGAAGCAAGCTATGCTAAAAAGGAGCTCTCCAGATACTGGACTCCTAACGCTGCATTTTTCCAAGTATTGGCACGCTGTTTATGACAGGCTTCTATAGACCCTTTATTCTGATTCAGCAAAATAAACTGACTTGCTGCAGAAGAAGCTGGTAAATGGAATATTGCACAAGAATACCAAGGTAGGAATACAGTGTCTATGTGCATTCTTTGCAATTCTGCTAAGAAAAATCCATTATGACTAACTGAACCTGTGAAACAAGCTTTAAATAAAATAGTTATCTATGTCAGAGTAAACAGCACTTGTAACAGCACTATACCTACTCCTTGTTTTTCTTTCCATGCTTCAGTCTAAACTTTTAGGTATGTGAGTCTCCTCTGAATCATGTATTAGATGAGTGTGTGTACTTAGGGAAAAATGACACTTTTCAAATCAACTCCCTATATTGCAACAAGTTCTTGGAGATGCTGTGACTTAAAATTCTTGTAGCACTTAATAATCACGAGCTTGGAAAGTCTGATGATGTAAGGCAGTCTGATTGTAAGCCATGAAATTAATCTGCCTGTATTGCACATAATACCTTATACAAAATACAATCAGAATGTAATAACTAAAAAATATTTCCAGATAACAATAAAAAGCAGGAAAGAGCTGTGGATTCACCGCAAATCAAAATATTTTGCAGTTTCATTTCAAATTCTGGTAAAGAATGATGTGATCTTTTACTTTCTTTGGTCATATAAAAAATCAAACATAGGCTTTGTGAAAAAAAAGTTCAAGATTAACAGTTAATAACTAAACAATTTAACATAAAAAACAAGTACCCTCCTAAGACTTCTGGAAAGCTTCAGTATAAATAAGATCCTTGGAAAATACATACAGAACTATTCCTTTGGATCCTACTTGTAATATTTTCAAAAAATTTAAAAGAACGTACAAGGGAGGGGGATGAAGCACAGTTTTGGACCCCAAGAACAATCCTTCTTTTATGGTACCATTTAGAGTCTTACTGTTTCCTTCATTTGTCACTTTCTCTTACATATTGCTTTATAGTATGAAATATTATGCCCTACTAAAACATTCAAAAATCAATTATCCCCCAATACATAACTTCTAAGCCTCTGAATGCAAATGTCTGCAAGGTAAATAAAATAATTATTAATCTGTGAGGGCAACTTTGCTGTGATTTTGGTTTCTTTTATTTTATTTTGTTTCATTAGATTTTATTTTTATAAGCAGATGTGCCATAGACAAGTCAGTTTCCTTGAAAGTGTATCATCTCACCTCACTGCATCTATGAGGGGGAAGGGGAGAAGAAGCAGAATGGAATCATGCTTGGAAGTGTATCATCTCAGTTCTCAAAAACCCAAATGCTGGTACATGAACAATCCCTCATCTCTGCCAATCTCCTAGTTCACCTTGTATCATAGACAGCAATCAAACTTATCCCTTACATCATCTGTTATATGTCTTCCTACTACTGGGACATAACATGCAGATTGTGTTCTAGTAGTCCACTAAAGCTGATCCTGGAATTGCCATGAAGCAGGACACATGGGAAAGTCAGTCAAAAATTTCCAATCCAATGCTTTGGGTTGGAAGGTATCTTTAAAGGTCATTTAGTCCAACACTTCTGCAACTCTTCTCTTCTCTTCTCTTCTCTTCTCTTCTCTTCTCTTCTCTTCT